>NC_133361.1:81189750-81467835 GCF_049309525.1 Garra rufa
GAGCATTCATACCCTCCACTTGCACTGTTCCACAGCAACAAACTTGACCAAACTAACGTTGAACACATGTTGAAATGAATTCAACACGTAATAATAGCATCGAGCGCTTAGTTTAATAGCATACATTTAGCGTTGTTTGGAACGATATGTATTGTGAAAAGTAATGTACTAATGAAAACAAATATTTAAACAAATACAGACTGACCACGCAATGCAAGTAAATTAATCACGAACAACCTCCGGATATCTTGGGAACAAAACATGAAGTAAGTTGCACTGCTTGCTTCAGACTGATGACATCCATTGTACGAATAAATGTTCACAATATTTCCGTTCATGTGATATGCTTTTAGCAATCTCCCGTGTACACGCACGCAGCATCGATTAGTTAATGAGCAGCTTTTTTACCTTAACTAGCTTTTTCGCTAGATTTTAAAAGAATGTGTTCGTATTGACAGATCGGAGAAATAGCGCTACCGGAAATGTTTCAGGACCGGACATGCGCAGTAACGTTCCAACGCGCTTGTTATTGTTTACATCCTTGAAATGGTCTATAGGCATTCATGACCTGAAAGGAAAAAAGAAGCAAAATAACTTTTGTAATTACATGATATCTGAAAAATCCAATTAAATTATACATCTTTTTTTAAAAACTGAAATATTAGAGCAATGAGATTATCACAAAGTAAAGATGTTATTTTGGCAGCAATGTTATATTAACATGTTGAGTGAGTTTTGGCCAAGTCTAACCCCGCTTTCAAGTTCCATTGATGGTGCTGTTCCATAAATGTCTGTACAGTAAATTTTATATGGCCCTATTTTCGACAGAAGTACATACACATTTTCCCCCTCCAGGCCTCTCTTACACCTGTCAATTAAAAACAGCAATAAAAGGAGGTCTTCTCTCTTTAAGGCTTTATCATATACAGTGCAAGGGCAGCCAAGTATGTTTATCTAATGCTTTGTAATGCCAAAATATGTCTACAAAACTAAGATAATTGTTCTTTATATGATCTGCTATTATAATTTATGGAGTACTAAATACATACATCTTTCTGTAACAGTGTCTTTTCCTGATGCCTGGATAGACTTATCTGCAGAGATGACTGGAAAAGGAGGATTGCCCAGTTGGAAACTGTGTTGTGAAGCTTAGTAGAGAGGTATGTGGAAAGAGAGGATGAACAGGTGGAGAAGGTGCTGTGGAGCTTATTGGAGAGGGAGGATGGACAGGTGGAGAAGGTGCTGTGTACTCTTTCCCTCTAGTGCCACAATAGTGTAAGGACCAAGGTAGTTAGCCTCCAGTTTTCCCCCTTTCCGCTTCTGGCTTCTCACGTTTTGTGTCCATACTTTGTCCCCAACTTCAAAAGCTTTGGTGGATGGAGACAACCTTTTCCTTATTTTCTTTTGAGAGGTTTTAATGTTTGTCTCAGCCTCGCACCAGTCCTCAACACACACTCTTTGACTTGCTCCACGGTTACTGTGTATTCCACACTTTTGTCAATCTAAAAAAACAAAGTAATTTACATATTAAAATGGTTATTCTGTGTCAACTCAACTAGACACCCCAGCTCAAATTTTTGATTTTGTTATTTTTTCTGAAGAAGAATAGACATGAATAGTGATGAAAGCCAAAATGTTAAAAACCACTGACAATCCACTATTTTGTAGAGGGATGTCAAAATGGCAATTTTCACCTTGGATTCTGAGTTACAGGGGGATGGAAATTACTTCAGAAAGATGGCTGTATCATCATCTTTTACACAAAGCAAAATCGGTTGACTTTAGAAATCTTTGTTGCACTGTGTGCCAATGGTGACCATTCAAAAATGGTGAAAAAAATGACCATTTTCCACAAGTTCTATAATATACTTTGGTTAAAAATTCTCAATAGCAGTGTAAAAACAACAGCCTTTTACCGTGTCAAAATCAGCTCTGCAAAAACTCAACTCATTTTAAGACATGGCCCCTTTAAATGCCACCGAGCTCTGCTTGCCCCGCCTCTTTTTGGGAATAGGAGACATACAATGTTTACTTTAGCAGCATTTAGCTCGTTTAGCGGCAAAACTTGCTAACAAGCGCATTATTAAGAAAGGCCATTTACAAAGATGTATAAAAAATCTCACTTCTGCTGTGGGTGAAGCTGCATCAGGAACGATTCGCACAAACACCGAGGCATATGTAGATCAGAGATGTTGAAATTTTAACATGGCTCCAAGAGTAAATCGTTAAAATATACAGTTTTTCAGTAGTCGAAAACCAAATGTTTGTTAGTTTGAAAAAATATACTTTCTGTCTAGACAAATGCATTGAACATACCAGTCTAGGTGCCATAAATATTATTTTTAGTATATTTTGTTTAGTATATTCATAAGATTCTATATTTTAACCAGTTAAGAGATGTTTGGAAGAAGGAATTTTGTAAATTTTAACAGTTTCCGAAGCTAGTAAGAGTTTAAACATGCAGTATTGTAACATGTTTGAAACAAATCCATAGCCTCAGTAAATGGTACAACAGCCCAGCAAACAGGGGACATCCCCCGGACGTTGCGAACGTCCTATTAGGTCCGCATTTGGTCCGCTTTGTAACGTTCGCTGGTTGACGTTCGGATGACATCCGCATTTGGTCTGCTTTGTAACGTTCGCTAAAAGACATTGTGAGGACATTACGAACGTTCTCTACAAGTCCGGGTTTCGTTCGGTTAAAACGTTCTGTAAATGACGTTTGAGGGACGTTTGCAATGAGGTTCATACATATAACGTCCATAAATGGTTTGTTGCAGACTGCATCCTGTAAACCATGTCAAAAATACTTTATACAGATGTCAGAGGCTCATGTTAATTTAGATTCATTTTTTGTCCCCAAATGGACTTTGCTTGTATTTAAAAATTCCTTCATCTAAATGGCATGAAACTTTCTGACTGTGTTCGCTCTACAATAAAACAACAAAGGCTGCTACTTTTTGTATATGGTTAAGAGACAAAAATTAAGGTTTTACCACAACGTAAACACAAACTAGCTGATTCAACATAATTCATAACCTGACTTAAAACAACAATTAATAGTTGACAAAGATGTGTGATCAATATTGTATTTTAATTCTGAGACCATTAAATGAATAAAAGCCAATAAGCTTTTATTGCTTTCTTGAGTGGTAAAAATATTAAATTGTAAGTTGTTACACATTTTGTTGAATTTGCAAAATTCCTAAGGCAGCCTGGTTACTTTTTCATGTGAAGTTTAAGTTATTGCAAAGAATTGAACTTTCCCCAAATAACTTACAAGAAGCAATAGTGACAAGTGTGACAATAATATGTAAGAATATAGCATTTTAAATAATATTAGTTTTGTTAACTGTTTACCATGTCTTAGAAATAGTCAGCATTTATAATGAATCAAAACCTTTCAAAGTTTTCCTAAAATCAAAACAATACCCGTTCTTGTCTTAGAACAACTTTAATTAACTTTTTTTGATCCACTTCAAATGTTGACTATTGTAGTATAATAAAATAATAACAATAGCACAAATGAATGCAATGAAGTAAACAGTTGTCTTTTTAATAACTATTGCATGGACGCAATATACTGACACACACGTTTCTTAATTGTTTTTATGTTTACTTAAGACATAACAGTTTACAAGGATACTCAACAAAACATGCATTTTGACTTCATTTGTGACCCTGGACCACAAAACCAGTCATAAGAGTCAATGTTTCCAAACTGAGGTTTATACATCATCTGAAAGCTGAATAAACAGGATTTCCATTGATATATCCTTTTATATTCCATTTAAATCACCTTAAAAGTTGTCCAAATGAAGTTCATAGCAATGCATATTACTAATCAAACATTAAGTTTTAATATATTTACAGTAGGAAATTTACAAAATATCTTCATGGAAAATGACCTTTACTTAATTGCCTAATGATTTTTGGCATAAAAGAAAAATCAATCAGTTTGACCCATTTAATGTATTTTTGCCTTTTTCTACAAATATACCCCAGCGACTTAAGACTGGTTTTGTGGTCCAGGGTCACATTTTGTCTGTATTTAGCTGTTCATGCTGAAGAAAACGTGAAAATGATCTGATATTCTTGTGTAGAACATTATTATATGCTATATAATAACATCATTATTATATTATTATGTACTATTTTTAGCATCCTCTTAAGTGTGAATGAAATAAATGTACTTAGAACTTTGTCCAAGTTCTCCAATGTGACAGTCTTTTCCATAATGTCTACACAAAGCTTTAACCAACCAAAACAACTGAACAGCTTTGTGAGATAGTTGTCAAGACCTATATTATTTCCATGCAAACAACAGAGCTCCTGTGACCGTGGAATTTGTGACTTGTAGATTTAAAATGAAACACTGCAGTGTTGCTGTAAGGTGCAAAAATGTTCTGCTCCTGCATTTTCCGGAGCTCACATGCTTGACTGTATATATACCATATTTAATCTTTTTTACTCCTTTTAGGTATTAGGCCATGTTAAGCATAATCACTTAATGTAGTGTAATCAATAAGGTGTTAATTGAGTTTGGTCTTTTTATGCATTTGCAGTTGCCACCCCTTTCTCCTGGCTGCAGTTGTGTGCATCAGTGAGGTGGAGCATGGAAAATGTAGTCCAGAGTGAGACAGTCAGTGTAGTATGAGAGTCAATATAATCCGAAGGCGACCTCTGGTGGCGAGTAGACCGGATTCATGACACTGACCAACACGTCTGTTTGCATCAGTAATGAGATCTCGCGATAAATGTTGAGAACGTGATATCAGTATGCAACACTTTTTTTTTTTTTTTTTTTTTTTTAGTCAACATTGTCACTAGTTGTGTGTTAAACTAAACTGCGAAATCATCTTACATTGTTAAAATTTACCAATAATAAAATAAAACATTCTAAGAACTTTTATTTTATTTATTTATTTATTTTCGCGAGGGTATTACAGCACAACTGTAATGAGATACATTTAATGTTCATATGTCATGCATTTAATGTTAATATCTCAAAAATTAAATATATAAATTTTGCTCACAAGCTCTACATTTTTACTCGCGTGCAAAGCCCGCGAAATTGCCAGAGGGTATACTGAGGTTTGAGCAAAGCATTCTGAGTGGATCGCCAGCTGTTCGTTTTTCCGAGGTAAGTTTCTTTAACTTAAAGTTTTAATTAATTTCCGTTGTGAGACACACTTAACCCACTACAAATATCAATTACATAACAAAGAAAATAAGTAATACAATTTAATTATATGATATTACTAACAGGACTGCCTTTTCAAGTAACTGTACATAATCACGTAATATTCGCACTGTGGTTTCCATCTTTACTGCAAATTATTCTTTTTAAAAAGTAAAATTAAGACATGCCTAATACTTTATAATACATATTATTACACAAAATGTAAAAACATATAATCTACTACACTTTCCCGCATAAATGGAAGTCAATGGAACAAAAAATGCAGTGTAGGCTCTGACCACACCAAAGGAGTTTTTTATGTTGCTAGGCAACCATCAAATCAGCCGTCCTGTCAATCTAATCAAAGGATTATAGCGCGAGCGCTCTAAAATCTTTGGTTTTTTAGCTGTTTAGTAAACTGTCATATCAGCAAAAGCCTTAGAAATAAAGCTCCGGGTAACCCGTGATAGACACCAAAAGTTCATCACTGCCGTCTCCAGACTTTTCAGGCAACGGTAAAACTTCCGTCACCACAATGGAAGGCCCGCCTCTCCATTCATTCGATTGGCAATAGACCTTTCTCACAACTTCCGTATTTTGCACCGGAAATACGCAATTGCTGTGTAAACCTATTTCCGCCCCAGTATGCCGGTACCAATTAAACAACAAAGATGGCGCAAACATCGAGCAAGATTGTTTGTAACATCACGACCACGACTGTTTTATTGCTTTAATAAAGTTGTACATGTCCTCTATACTATCCAGACATAAACTTATAACCCTAGTCCTCGGTCTAAGTGGACACACTAGTAATTTGTTAGCCTGATTGCTCTCTAACGTTAGCTACGTTACTAACCTTGAAAGTTGTGGATAAACGGGACGTTCTAAAACGCTTAAAGTTTATGTCAAACCTTACCTGGAACAAACGCTAACTACTATCAAAAGAACGAGCCCTTATTCCACAGATAAAGTGAATAATATCACGTTAAGCGTTTTCTCCCCAATATAAGCCCATTATAAGGAAACAGCTTAACGTGGTTTACGTACCTCAACAGCGACCAGGGAAAACCAAACTTCTGTTAAATTTGTACTTATAATAAATACTTGCTGCTGTCAAAAGAACGAGCTCTTATTCAGCATATAAAGTGATCGGCCCCCATAGAAGTCCATTATAACAAACCATGTTAAGCTTTTGCCTTAATGGAGTTCTATAGGGAGAAAAGCGTGATTATTCACTTCATATTATTCACTTTATATGCTGAATAAGAGCTCATTCTTTTGACAGCAGAAAGTGTTAATTATAAGTAAAATTTTAAGCCACGTTAAGCTTTTTTTTTTTTTTGTATAATAGACTTCTATGGGGGGCGATCACTTTATATGCTGAATGAGAGCTCGTTCTTTTGAGAGCAGAAAGTGTTTATTATAAGTGAAATTTAACAGAAGTTTGGTCTTCCCTGGTCGCTGTTAAGGTAAGTTAAACCAAGCTGTTTCCTTATAATGGGCTTCTATGGGGGAGAAAACGCTTAACGTGATATTCACTAGTTCGCTTTTGCATATAATAAACAGCGTAAAAGTTAAGCGTGTTTGGCATGCTGTCCGGGAGAGGGCTCCGAGCTCGGTAGTCATTCCCGAGCCCGGGGCACTCCCCCTGCCCAGGGAGAGGGGTCCGAGCTCGGCCTTTGGCCCGAACCCAATAGCGCTCCCCCCCTGGCTGGAGGTGAGGAGAAAATAAACAGGGGGGGTGGGAGGGATGCTGGAATCAGAGATAGCTGAAGGTAGGATTGCTTGGTTATTTAAAGGGACTGTAGTAATGGGATAGGGAGAGTGATTGGATAGGGAGTGATTGCTGATGATGAATTGGCCGTGTTAATTATCTGCGCGAGCTCCTCCTGAAATTTGTTAATGAAACATCACTTCACTAGTTCGCTTTTGCATATAATAAACAGCGTAAAAGTTAAGCGTGTTTGGCATGCTGTCCGGGAGAGGGCTCCGAGCTCGGTAGTCATTCCCGAGCCCGGGGCACTCCCCCTGCCCAGGGAGAGGGGTCCGAGCTCGGCCTTTGGCCCGAACCCAATAGCGCTCCCCCAAAGTGCAAAATAACTGCAGGACAGCAGCCAGGTGGCCCCCCAAAAAGCTTAACTTGAGCTGGAGGGATGCTGGACGATTAGCGGCGGGGAAGCGCGGGAGGAGCTGCTGCGGGCACTGCTAGGGAAGGAAAAGCAAAGAGAACCTTATGTGGGGAGGCATTTAGGGGGAATGAAGAATGGCGTTTTCTTGGGGGTGGGTACTGCTGTGGCGTAGGGGAAACATGCTAGGTGCTCTAGGATGTGTGGGCTTTGCTGCGCTAAAGGGGACTGAGCGGGGGCTGCCGCGTGAAAGGGGGAATAAGCGGGGCGCTCTAGACAGAGTGGGCATTGTTGCTGCATGGGGAAATAAGCAGGGCGTTCTAGTGTGAGCGGGCACTGCTGCGTGAAAGGGGGAATAAGCGGGGCGCTCTAGTCAGAGCGGGCATTGCTGCGGCATGGGGAAATAAGCGGGGCGCTCTAGTCAGAGCGGGCATTGCTGCAGCGTGGGAAAGTAAGCAGGGGCTGCGGCGAGAGCGGGCATTGCAGTGCGTGCGGGCACTGCTGTGGCATGGGGGAATAAGCGGGGCGCTCTAGCAAGAGCGGGCATTGCTGCGGCATGGGGGAATAAGCGGGGCGCTCTAGCGAGAGCGGGCAATGCAGCGGCGTGGGGAAACGAGCAGGGGCTGCGGTGAGAGCGGGCATTGCAGTGCGTAAAGGGAATGAGCGGGGCGTTCTAGAATGAGCGGCGTTGCTGCGGCATGGGGGGAGCGAGCGGGGTGGCTTTAGCATGAGCGGGCGTTGCTGTTCTGTAAGGGGAATAAGCGGGGGCTTGAACAGGAGCCATGCGATGTTGAGCGTGACGGGAAAAGCGGGGCGAGCACTGCTGTGCGTAAGGGGGGCTCCAGCGGGGGCGCGCATTGCTGCGTGTATAGGGGATAAGCGGGGGCTTGAACAGGAGCCATGCGATGTTGAGCGTGACGGGAAAAGCGGGGCGAGCACTGCTGTGCGTAAGGGGGGCTCCAGCGGGGGCGCGCATTGCTGCGTGTATAGGGGATAAGCGGGGGCTTGAACAGGAGCCATGCGATGTTGAGCGTGATGGGAAAAGCGGGGCGAGCACTGCTGTGCGTAAGGGGGGCTCCAGCGGGGGCGTGCATTGCTGCGCGTATAGGGGGATAAGCGGGGGCTTGAACAGGAGCCATGCGATGTTGAGCGTGACGGGAAAAGCGGGGCGAGCACTGCTGTGCATAAGGGGGGCTCCAGCGGGGGCGTGCATTGCTGCGCGTATAGGGGATAAGCGGGGGCTTGAACAGGAGCCATGCGATGTTGAGCGTGACGGGAAAAGCGGGGCGAGCACTGCTGTGCGTAAGGGGGGCTCCAGCGGGGGCGTGCATTGCTGCGCGTATAGGGGATAAGCGGGGGCTTGAACAGGAGCCATGCGATGTTGAGCGTGACGGGAAAAGCGGGGCGAGCACGGTTGTGCGTAAGGGGGGCTCCAGCGGGGGCGCGCATTGCTGCGCGTAGGGGAATAAGCTGGGGTTTTAACGAAGGCAGGATGTCCCAAGGAAAAGGGACGCAGAGGGGGTGGTTGAAGCGGCTAGAGATGGCGTGGACGGGGGTGGGCTGGCGGTAGAACGGGTTGGCCGATTAGGGTTTGGTGTGTTTCCCTGATAAAAGAGCGATCTGCTCGAATGTAGCTCTTGAAAGCTTCAGATGACCAGCGGCCGAGCGCTTGGATCTGCTGTTGGGAGAGACCTTTTTTGGGCGGCTGTAGTTGCTGCGCCTATGCGAAATGAATGGCTGGAGAAGTTATCGGCTGGGGTACCAGAGAGAAGCAAGACAGACTTCAGGTGCTTTTGGAACCAGAAGCGTGTGGCAGGGCGGTTGGCATCATCAGTAAAGAGGTGTCAGAGGGGAGGGAGGATTGGGATTTCCTGTGGCAAAGGAAGGCTAGGAGGGTTTGGAATGGTTGGAGGGGAGTTTGGAGGTTAAAAATATAAATGAAATGGCCCTTCTTTATTTGGTCTGTCTTGCTTTGTTTAATAAAGTAAGAGATGGTATCGCCGTCTAGCACGGTTAGGTCGGAGATGGTGGGGTGAATGGCTGGGTTAAAACTGGATGTAATGGCGAGCTCAGAGCATCTGAGGAAACCGAAAAAAGCCAGGATGAACGTGGCGTCCAGTGTGCGGGCAGTGTGGATGGAATGGTAGCCTTTGCGGAGGGAGGAGATGCATTTGGTCAAAATATTTAAAGTGATAGGTTGTCTGGGGTCTGGGCGGTTGGGCTGGGTTTTTTGGATGCCTTTGATGAGAAGGGAGGTCTGGGAATTAGCTATATGAGGGGAAGGTGAGCCGTGAAACAGTTTATGAAAAAACTGAATACCGCTAAGGTATGCTTTGATGGAGCTAGCTTGGAGGTTTTTATGGGAATTGAGGTGGGAGATAAATGAGGTGACAGTGAGCAGGGAAAAATCGGGGAAAGGTAAGCTGTAGGCGGCGTGGAAAGTTTTAAAGCATTTCCACGCTGTAAGGTAGGATTGGAGAGTCCTGAGGGAGACTGCTTGGAGAATGGAGTCGATGGATGCTTCGAGAAGAGGCCTTAGGGGGAGGGTTATGGGAATATCAGTTCTGAATAAGGAGGGACTGGGGTTGGGAGCGGGTCCGCTTCTGGAGCCAGCGATCTGAATTTCTGAAAAACAAAACGAGAGAGAGAGTCAGCGATTTGATTCTTTGACCCGGGGATGTGTTTTGCAGTTATGATAAATTGGTCACAAGCTGAAATCCAAATCAAACATCTGAGCACGGGGGAGTGGGAACGGCCTTTGTTAATGCAGTGCACGGTAGCTGCGTTGTCATATTGGACGACGATGCTGGTGGCGGACCATTCTTTGCCCCATAGGGAAGCTGCGGCCACTAATGGGTAAAGCTCAAATAGTGCTGAGGATGATAGCTGGAGGGGTAAATTTGCCAACTCTGGGGGCCAGGTAGAAGCGAACCAGCGGCCCTGGAGGAAACCTCCAAAGCCGACGGAGAGGGCGGCGTTGGTATATAATTCGATATCAATTGGGGAAGAAACCAAATTGCTGTAAAAGAACGATAGCTGTTCCACTGTTTAAGGAAGGAAATCCATAAGCTGAGCTCCTTGCAGCAAGAATCAGTTATGGAAATGCGGTCCTCAAGGGCGTGGGCGGAGGAGGAGAGGGAGAGGAGATGGGAGATAAAGGGGCGGCCTTGTGGGATGATGCGCATCGCGGTATTTAGATGACCCAGAATGGATAGCAGCTCGCGTTTTGTACAGCTACAATTTGTTAACAAAGTGGAAGCTACTAGAATTGTTCTGTCAATCTTTTCTTTGGGCAGGGAAGCCAGGAATTTTTGGGAATCTAAATTGATGCCCAAAAATTCAATGGAAGTGCTAGGACCCTCGGTTTTGTCTTGGGCGAGGGGAATCCCGAGCTCTGAGAAAAGCTTTGGGATGTCAAGAGGTGTGCGGCTGGGACGGAATCTGGGGGTGAGATGATTAAGAAATCGTCTAAAAGATGAATCAGATAGGGTAAACTGTAATTGTTGGAGAGGATCCAGCAAATTGCCTCCGACGGCGTGTCGAAGATTTTTTTTTTTTTTTTTGGATTGCTTTTGCAACCAAATGTAGACGGACGGCGAAATAGAATTCGTTTTTCCAGCAAATGCCAAATAAGTGCCAGAAATCTGGGTGGATGGGCATAACTTTGAAAGCAGAAGTAATATCGACTTTGGCCAACCAAGCGCCGCGACCTGCTTTTTTAATCAAGGTAGTGGCTTGGTCGACGTCGTGATGGTGAAGAGAAAACTCTTCGAGTGGAATGAGGCTGTTAATGCTAGGGAATGGGGAATTATGCGGAGATAAAAGATCAATTATGAGGCGTTTTTGCCTGAGAATTTTCTGGTGGCAACGCCGATGGGGCTGACTCGATAGATGCTAAAGGGAGGAACAGAAAAGGGGCCTATCATGAAATTTGAGTCTATTTCTTTTTAATTAGGCCGTCCACTATTTCGGGTTCGGTGAGAGCGGAGTGGAGATTTGGGCAGATGAGGTTTTGGGAGGGGAGGCTCAGGACGCCGGGGTGGAATCCATGTGTGAGACCTGCTAGTATCTGGGTCCTGATGGAGTTGGAAACTGGGGGAGGTTCCTGCGCTAAAGCGTTTGGCGGGGCTGGAAGGGGTGTGGCTGAGGCCAATGAGAAGGGAGGACGGGCCTGAGGAGGAGGGAAAGTGGCTACCGGGACCGGTAGTGGCGGTAAACCTGAGCTGCGGCCGTCTCCTGGGACGGAAAAGAAGGGGGGAAAGAGAGGGGGAATGGCGTGCGTCGGAGCCTGCGAGGGTAGAGGCATGCTCGCGCTGGGGACGGCTCCTGGGGCGGAGGAAACAGAAGGGAAGAGAGGGGGAATGGGGAGCGCCGGTGCTTGTGGCATGAGCGGGGGAATGCTCGTGCTATGAGCGGAAGGCGGTGCTGCGGGCCATGAGAAGGGGAGAGAAAGGAGGGGCAAGGGTTGCGGACGGGAATCGGCTGCTGGAGTGGGCGAGCTCGTGCTGCTGCGGCGGCTTGTGGAGGCGATGGCCGGCTCTCTGACAGCATGAGCAGCGAGCTCCCGCTTCGAGGATCGAGCGGGATGGGCGTGGCTGGAGACTGCGGTGTCCGGGGCGTGGCCCAAGCTCGGTGACGGCCTTCTGCTGCGTCCTGACGTGGAGTAGGGGGCTCTGCGGCCCGAGCGTGCTCTGCCTGAGGCCCTTGCAGAGCTCGGCTACGGTCCATTTTCCCTTGGCTGGGGCGCAGGAGAAGGCTAGAAGCGTAAGAAGACGCTGGGGAAGATGCCCGACGTCTGGAAGATGGTGGAGACGGCGTAAGCTGGCGTCTCGGAGCAGTGTTGTTTTTTCACAACCATCTTAGATTTAGTCTTATGGACTAAAATGCTTGTTAGTTTTAGTCCAATTTTAGTCGACGAAAGCCAAAAAGGTTTTAGTCTAGTTTTAGTCTAAAAAGGGGAAAAAGTCTTTTAACAAATTAATGTAGGTCGGTAAGTATTTTGCTGTTGGGTAGTGTCACTTGTAAGTTCTGAAAATAGCAGATCTAGTTCAACACAATGTGAGCTTCCGGATCGACTATTTTCACCAATAATTGCAATAAGGAATGTTTTAAAACATAAAAGACAAACAAGGATGGAATGCTAAAACGGCTTGCCATACTAGTATGGCAAAGAGTATTTAATGCTAAAACGGCTTGCCATAGCGGCATCAAAACTTTTAAGGTTTTGATTGGCATGCACAATAAGCAGAAATGTCATGCATTTTAAACGTCTGACGGACCACTCGTCTCATCAACGAAAACTCACGCACGTCTCGTCATGTTTTAGTCATCAACGAGCCATTTTTATCTCGTCATCGTCTCGTTATCGTCATGAAAAGTGGCGTCAACGAAATGATTTCGCCATCGTTGACTAAAACAACACTGCTCGGAGTGCGAGCAGCAGCGGTGCGTGAGGGCCTGCGGCCCCGTGATGCAGCGGCGGGCTCGATTAGTGGATCCTGCGGAGCGCTGGTGGCCTGAGCGGCGACCTGGATGAAGGCTGGATGAGCTGCAGGTTTGTCTGTATCAGAGGAATAATCCTCGGAGGACGAGTGAATCTCGGACATGTTGCGGCGATTGGGAGTGCCAATGCTGGAATCAGAGATAGCTGAAGGTAGGATTGCTTGGTTATTTAAAGGGACTGTAGTAATGGGATAGGGAGAGTGATTGGATAGGGAGTGATTGCTGATGATGAATTGGCCGTGTTAATTATCTGCGCGAGCTCCTCCTGAAATTTGTTAATGAAACATCACTTATTCACTTTATCTGTGGAATAAGGGCTTGTTCTTTAGATAGTAGTTAGTGTTTGTTCCAAGTAAGGTTTGACAGAAATTTGGGGTTTCCTGGTCGTTTTTTACGTACGTTAAGCCACGTTAAGCGTTTTAGAACGTCCCGGATAAACTCTTAGTGGAAAAATGTATATCCTTTATCCAATTTGTTCCTCTTTGTGAGGGAGTTCTCCTCCACGACTCTTATCAGGTCGGCAAAAGTTATCTTTGGCAAACCAGTGAGGGAAGTTGTGTAGACTCTCTCCATTTTAATTTTAAATTACCCGGCTTTCTGCTGTGTTGACATTACACAGGAAGTCTGCATACCCTGCGATTGCGTATTTCCGGTTTCTGTGAAAAAGGTCTATGGGTTTCCTAATTTTTTTAAAGTTAAGTCAACTTATGTCTCTTTACAGTGCATGTTCTCATTATGTAAATAGTAGAAGTGGTTTGCTTTTAAAACATGATTAATTTTTAATGAAGGTTTAGAAATGGTTTAGAAATAGCAATTTCTTAATGTGTTCTAGTTATAATAACAGTGATTCATGTGTTATTTTAAGGTGCCTGCAGTAAAGTGTACCCACAGTACAAATCACAACAGGTAGAGGAGATGATTGCGGTGACCCTGAAGCATGCTCCACATCGTGAAAAAGCAAAAACAAATGCTCAGGTGAGAAAATTATATGCAAAAACTAATATTACAATTTTATTTCATGATAACTCTGTTTACTTGTGGTTGGAAGTTTGAATAAACATTGCAGAATTTTAAAAATGTTAATCATTTTGACAAAATAAGTGATTATACAATTTGACAGTATTTTGTTTGTTTGTTTTACAACAGCTCTGAATAAGGTAATTGGCATATCAGAGGTTTACATAAAGACTATAAGACAAAATAACAGAATTTACAAAAAAAAAATTATTTAATAGCAATTGTGTGTCCAGTGAGTCTCCTAGTCTGCAGTTGCAAAAGAGTTATATCAAAGCAGAAAGAAAGAATTGTTGATTTGTTCTTTAGTTAATTTACTTATTACACCATAATGAATATTTGTTATTAAAACTGCAGTAATTTAAAAAATGTCCACAATTCTTTAGGGTGTTTTTGTGTGAATGTATGTACAATATGTGATCTTTTTTTCTACATAAAATCATCATATATATATTGTAAAGAACATTCTGTAAATATATATAACCTTGATATCATTAATATTGATTGACTAAGGCTATTTCAAATTTTAGACTCAGAAAATTATGTTTTTTGGGAAATTGCAATATTTAAAACCGGAACACATTTGAACCATAATTACCCTGACTATGGTACATTTAAGCTGAGTGTCACAGCGGGAGTGAGACGAGAGGCGAGCGGATCCATTTGCAAGCTTTTATTACAAGGACGCAGCAGAAACATGGTCAGGCAGGCAGAGTCATAACAGGTACAAACAGATATAACAGACGGCAGGCACAAGGGAGGTCAATAAAACAGGCGCAAGTCTAATCGGGCGAAACAATGTCCGAGAGGGGCGATCTGAGAGAATAATCCAAAACGAAGCAAGCAGTAGTCCAAAGGGCGGGCGGCAGAGAAACAAAGACCAGGCAGGAAGAGAAAACTCGGGAAACTAGGAAACAACAAAACTACTAACAACATTCCAGGAAGTGTATGGGGAAGTCCGGTGAGAGTGACATCTGGTGGTGGGTAGTCCGCAGAGCACCAACCAGATTCGTGAAACTGAGATTCTCCCCATTTTTAGTGATATACCGTACAGTATAATGTTATATTTTATGCATGCTGTGTATTGTGTATATACAAAATATTTAAATTATAATATGAGTAGATAAATCATTTATGTCTTTTTTGGGCTGTTGTGTAGCATTATAGTAAATCCTTTACAACACGCACACTCACAAAAAAAAAAAAAATCACGGCATTGTTTGCGTTTCCTAGAGGTTCTGTGAACATCCTCCATCACATCCTTTCAACGTTTAAAGAACCCTACACAAAGACGTCCAGGGGACATCCGCAGGCGCTATTCAGGGGATTACACGCAAAGACAGATTTTTTGAAACATTGTATTTCTGTGTGTTGTCTAAGCGATCAGTGTGTGTGCTTCGAGTGTGTCAGTCAGAGGTGTTTTTTAACAAGTTTATATAATGCCACTATTGTTATTTTTTAAATAATAAGGCTTAAGTTTACAGTGATTGAAATGTAAATGCTACATAAACAAACAGCAATATACATAGCTGCCACTTTCGTGTAAAGTGCATCTTTGATAAACCAGGATGGTCTAAAAGTCATAAGAGGTGGTAAGGTTTAAATCCACTACTGATTTTTGTTCATTCATATTTTTTTAGGTTCCAAACATACGGCTGGAACTAACACGCAACAGATGGAACACACGACACGCACGCACGCACACACACACACACACACACACACACACACACACACACACACACACACTTAAACAAACAAACCATAAAATGAAAAGATAACAAATAAAACATTGTCAAAGTACTATTGCTTCTGTGTTTATTCCTTGGGTAGTTCAATTTGACTAATGACATGTTTACAAAGGATGTTAAATTGACCTGTAGACAACGTTACCTATAGGTCCTCACAATGTTTAATAAACGTCCTGCGAACCGCCGTGGCACATCCCCGTTTCTTTCTCCGGACGTCCCGCGAACGTCCGTGGTACGTCCTGCGAACATCCCCGTTTGGTCCTCAGAACGTTCCGCGAAACGAACTGGCGACGTCCCCATGACGTCCAAAAAAACCTACACGATGACGTCCAGGGGACGTTCACAGATGCCATTCAGGGGATGTTGTGGCGACCTTTTTTTGTTAGCTGGGATGTCTCTTTATACAGTTGTGCTCATAAATTTACATAGCCCTTGCAAAATATGCTGAATGTTAACACCACAAAGGCTCTTTTAAAAGCCATATCTCAAGAGCATATTTGGCTTTGTTAGTATATATTTTGACTGAACACTCACTATTTGAGTTTAGATCAATTAAAGCAACATCATGTCCCCATTATAGCGTCTTAAGAGGGATCAAGAAAACGGTGTTATTTTTTATTTAGTTCTGCCCTAAATAAACTATTTAACATAAAATATGTTCATATACACTCCAAAAGACAAAACAATAAATTAATTTATATAAATTACCCTGTTCAAAAGTTTACATGCCCTTGAATCTTACAGTTTTTTTTTCAATTGCTTACACACTAAAATTAAAACTTTATCACAATTAACAAAACCTTACACTCAAGGAGCAAAACACCAGCCTAGATTTGCACAACTGTAAGCACATTGTCAGCTTCACACTTTTTGCAAAAAAAAACCCTCCATTGTACTCCACACGGACAACTTACCTGTAGCTTATTTATAGTGCTTAGGCTGATTGCAAAGTGAACTAATTATCTAAAACAGTTTTCACATGTGACAGTGTGCCAGACAGTTGGCAAAATAGTAGGGGTGTAACGATACACCAAAGGCACGATTCGGTTCGGTTCACGGTTTTGGAGCCACGGTTCGGTTCGGTTCGGTTTCTTGACTGCAATGCTAAGGAACAATAGATTCACTTAATAAAAAGAACAACTAAACTTTTTCTTTATTAACATTAAGCTTTGAAATGGGCTTGTCCTTCGGACAAGTAAATTAGACATTCACTTGTCCAAATGAAAAATTTACTTATCCGGGGCAAAAAAATGCCTTTTTTTGCTGTAAATTAATCCATTCTGAAGCAATAGTCTCATCACTACTCTATAAGGTCTTACTTTGATCTGAATATTTGTGATAATTGCCTTAAATTGATTTCTAGGACACCTTTTTAACCTCATTTTCCTAACCTTACTAACTGTATGTGTCATCATTCACATCAAATTCTTAAATTATCAATACATCAAATTAGAATATTATAAAACTGAATATTAAATAAAAAATATACAAAACTGTATTTACTTAGACTGTTTAATGAAGATAAGGGGTTCCAAAAAATGCATTTAGACAGTAAAATTGCACTATGTTATACTTTTTTAAACATCTAAAATACTGGAAAAATGCAATACCTTTAAATATAAAATCGAACCACCAATAGGTGGCAGTAGTCACTGTCTTAATGAGCGAGTCACGGATTCAACCATAGATGGATTCAACCAGTTCGTTCACTGACTCGATTCATTAAAAAATGCTAAATCATTCAGTACTGAAATACCACCGTGTTGCTCGGAGATTCAAGGAGTTTCTGCTGTTGCTTAGAACTATTTCGTTTGCAAAAACGGTTAATGATGTGTCTAAAATGTAAGTCAGTTAATATAAACTACTAGTTTATTGAACTACTGTTGTATAAAATCAATGTCATATTTGCAATCGTAATGGTGCTTTTCTACCGCAGTATTTTTGTTCATGCTTGTTTCTTTGTGTATGCTGTTGCGCCTATTAGTGTTGATTTTCTGTGAGTCAGATAGCCTGCACGAGCTTGATACTTGATACTGTCTGTTTTCAGTCATCTTAAGTAATAAAATCAGAATTATGCTCACCAAAGTTTCGTTGCTGCGCTAGTTATTGTTTGTCATTGATGTCCTGTTGGGCCAGTAAAATACTCGTTCACTTGAGTCCCTTTCATAAAATCCACTGGTCCCGGACAAGCGTTAATGTCGAGCCCTGAGTAGTAACCGAGTGTGATCGCTCACTCAAGTCACATGACATGACATGCAATTGGAAAATACTAACTTTAGAATATAATATTTAGAACAAAAGTTCATCATTAATAATACAATTTAATCAAATTAGATCAAATAAAGATGTTTAAATTGGTTAAATTAGTTAGAGACAAGTGATGTCAACCTCAACAATTGGGCAGCAAGGATCGTGAGAGTACCGCGGTACACCACGAGAGTTTCGCGATACGTATCGTGGTTGGTGTATCGCGATATTTCGGTTCGGTTTGTAATATCGTTACACCCCTACAAAATAGTGTAAATAATAGCCATAAATGTGTATAGTTTTGCTAGGAGTGTGTTGATCATTTGGAAATTGAGAGTAAAGCAGTGAGTTGTGTTTACAGTTCCGCAAAAAGAGTGCTGTGCAGTGGATTGTACACAAAATTACAACTGAGTGCAAAGCAGTGTTTGTGCTTTTAGTTTTGCAAACTCAGTGAGTGGTTTTGATATAAGTATGAATAGTTTTAGAAATTGTGCTATAAGAATCACAGTTAGGGTTTAAGCCATCAGAAAAAACTGTAAGACTTTTTACCAACTATAATTCCTGACTACAGCAAGTGAAACATTATAAAGTACGTTTCATTTCACTGCATCTAAATGCCTTACGATGCCAGGATGTTTTTAATAGTCTACACAATAAAGAATGATGCAATATAAAGGTTATAGTGTTCACATTTAAGCTTAACAGTTATAATATGGCCTAGTTTCTTTGTATTGTATAATACATACAAAGCATGCTTATGTTTATGACTATAAGATCATATTATTTATTTAGTTATTAATGTATCTTACAACAATAGGATGTAATATGAGGGTTTACACTGAGTGTATGTTTAGACAGTATGTATTAGTAATACTGTGTTCTCGAATGGATGTTTAACACGATAAACAAATATTATTAGTTTCTCAGATATAAAATGTCCTTTTTACGTTAGTTAGAGTTTATGACTACAAAATCATAATATATATATAAATAAATAGTATGATGCCCCTGATATTAACATGCTCACAGATGTTTTGTTTTTGTTGTTTTTTAGTGATCGGAAACCTGCTTAACACATGAATCCTGCTGACATTTACTTGAGTCTCCTCAAACTGTTTTCCTGAGAGCACTGTACCATCGTCAGATGTTAAAGAAGTTCACAAGTGAATCTCAAGTTATTTTGCCTGATAAATAAATCTATTCAAAATAAGCTATAAACATATTTTGTCCTTACATTCCTCCTTCATTCTTTCCTTAGTTCCCTCAAACATCTGACTGAATAAGTCATTATGCGGCTCATTATGCAGGTCTTTGTCTTCTCAGGTGTGAATCACAGCATTATTCATGATCATTCAAGCCTCCTTGAATACGGCCATTCTAAACAAAAAGTGTTTTCAAAAATTAAAATCAATATACTGTTTTGTGTTAACAAGTTAACTAGATGATTTTCACATCATTTGGTAGAAAAAATTCTAGCCCACCACATCCAGTTCTCAAAAGTCGTGTGAACAAATATTCTGTATGTGTTTCATGACCTTATTTCAGTGACTTCAGAAATTTAGTTTTTCACTAAGCACGCATAAACGTTGTTTTCTCAAAAACACAAACATGTACATTCATGTTGCTTACATATTATTGTAGCCCAATTTGTGCTGATTACAATGTAATCAGATTTGGGCCATTAATGTTTTTAAGATACTGAAAAAAGCACAAATGTCACGTTCCTCTGGCGGCGGTGCCCGCTGACGCTCCTCTGGCGGCGGTGCCCGCTCACGTTCCTGAGTCCGGTCACGCCCTGCCTGAGCTCCCAAGCCCTACGCTGGTCTCGCCCAGCCTCCCGGACCCTTCGTCTCCGGGCCTGCTACCATTACGAGGGCCTGGCCCGTCATCCCTCCCCCTGGTTCACCATTCCCCCGTTCCTCCTCCCTCCGGATTTTTTTTCTCGGCCTTGTGGAACGTCTAGAAGCCGTTCCTTGAGGAGGGGGTACTGTCATGACTCTGGGCTGCAGGTTTTCCCTCCTCCTCCGGAGGTTGCTGTTTCCCTTCCTCCCGCACTTCACTCCCTTGATTGTACACACCTGTCTTTGATCATGACACTCGTTACACCACAGCTGTTCACAATTACCACGGACTATATAGTCAGTGTTGGGTTACTGTAATTAAAATACTTTTCCACTGAAAAAGTAGAGTAACTGATTACTGTTTATTTTTAGGTATTTTAATTACAGTTACTTTTAATGTACTTGCGTTACATTGTAAAATAATTAAACTCGCTGAATATCATTATTTAATTTTATTAATTAATCTTCTATAGATAAAAGTAAACTCTGTCGCTTTAAAATCGTTGTAGTGCAGGTGCACCTGATTACTCGCCAGTTTGCTGCATAGTCATGTTCTTAAAGCGGAAGATGTCTGACTCGGCTGAAGCAAGTGGCTGTTTTACGAAATGGAAATATTCTTAATTCAGTTTTCTGAAACAAGCAGACAAGAACATTACAGTAATATGTAAGCTACAGTATGTCCTGGGGAGAAAAAACTATCAGCCGCTGTCAATAGCACGGGTAATCTACTGAGGCACCTGACACGGCAGCATAGACGAACACTTCTGAGTGATCCTTGTTCATCATCGACGGATAACACTGCGGCAACTCCTGCTAAGCAGGCAAAACTTGATTTTATGTCGGCAGTGCAGAAAGGTTACAGTTAACTTCACTTTGTTGAAACACATGACATGATAACATATGTATGAATATGGTAGTCATTGCTTTGAAAGTAAGTTTCATATTTACAGGTTGATACATGTCATGTTTAACTTTTCTTAAGTTAGTCTTTTTTGTTTTTCAGATATTTTGCAGAATAATGATTTTTTTTCTTCTTACCTAAAGAAGGTTACATTTCTTACAAAAAGTTCAGTATCATAGAATTTTTTTATATAATGTAATAAAGATGATTCAAAAAGCTAAAATGCTAAACTATATCATGTTTCATTTAATTATTTATTATTTAAAGAGTTTAATTTCTATTGTTTGTCCACTCATTGTTTATACAGATTTTAAGAAGTATTTAGTTAAATTACTTATTGAGTAATTAAGTTACTTTTCAGACACAGTAATTAGATAAGTATTTTAAATACAACATTGATTAAGTAATTAGTTATTAATTACTTTTTTAAAGTAACTTACCCAACACTGTATATAGTTCCCCATCTAGCACCACTCGTCCTGGTTTCATTGTCTTCTGATGTCTGTCCCTCACGTTCCGGATCTCTGTACTCAGCTCGTGTTTTCAGTTCTGTCTGTGTTGCATTTCAAGTCGTGTTTGTGCCGTGTTGGCCTTTTGTTTGTGTTTGTTTGTTTATTGTTTGATTAAAATATACTTCCCTGCATTTTTGGACCCTGACCTCATCTCTCAACGTGACACTGACAACATTACGCTTTAGAGGCTTTCTTTTATTTTCTATTAATTAATTTGATTGCTTAGTGTTTGCGCGCCCTGTAATAAATTTGTAGTCTGCATATAACACAGCATGTGATGGAGTCCATGCCTCATCTTATTAGTTTTTGTTAATAAATGCTATATAAGCTAGTTTAGTTTTATTGTTGTTGTGCTGTTTAATTAAAAATAACAAATCCATCTTTTATTATTATTTTTTAATCTTAAAATTGACAGGTTTAGCCCATATATGTAAGCAAAACCAAGATCACAAATTTTAAAGTAAAAGTGAAAAGCATCCTAAAACATCCCAATAGCGGAAATCCCGTTCACAAAATTAAAATCACAAATAATACTAATGAAAAAGAACGGGTTGAATGTTAACTACGTTACCATAAAACTATAAATTATGATAACAGACAAACTATTTATCAGCAATGAGCATTGATTAATCCCATGTTGTATCAAAAAATAAATAAACAAATAAAAATGAAACCAAAGCATATGCATGTGCGACCAGCTGAGGGCGTTATGCCGCGTTCCAGGCAACCCGTTACCCGTGTTTTTCCAAACTTCTACCCGTAAAAGTGCACTGGGAAGACAGTCAAACCCGTGAATTCCCACCCGTGAACTCGTACTAGATCGATGTATTCCCAGTTCAGAGTTCTGACATAACATAGCCCGAGAAACAACAATAACAGCCTCTAGGGGTGCGGTGTTTATGCAAGTGGCACACGGTGGAAAAATAGAGTGTAGGACAATATAACGTTGCAATCAAATTATTAGTAATAAAAAAATTATAAATGCGCTTAGGCCGTTTGGTGTGACTTGCCTGGAACGCTTCAAAGTCCGTAGTCGTGGTTTGAAGTCGAGATTTACGAGCTCAAAAACCTGCCTGGAACGCAGCATTAGTGTGTGTCCTGTTGCAAAATGTGCCGAAAAGTCCTACACAAGGGTAATTAACATACAGACCACACCTTTTACGAAAGGCGAAACTTCATTTACATTAAGCGTACAGAATCATCCCAGACAAAGGGGTGTCAGAACTTAATTAACATACAAACCACAGCTGTTACGACAGGAGCCACTTCATTTACATTAGGATAGTAAACTGTAATGCTATAAAATTGTTTGAGCTAAGGATGTTCTGGGTTCATTCTGACTCCGCTGAATCCGAAGTGCTGACTGTACTTTGTTACTGCCAAGCTGTAATAAACGACATTCTCTTCAAGATCTTCGACGTCTTCTTCACTTTTTCTTACATTGGCGAGCCACCCAACGAGGATTTCCGAAAAAAGCAAGGAAAGGTAAGAAAAGCATTTTTTTTTTTATTTTATGCTGTTTTTGTCAGGGAACCCCCTCGTTTAAAAAAATCTAGAAAGAAAATTTTAAGGACAGAAGAGAATTTGATTTAGTCAGTATTAGCAGGAGGAGTTCTTAGGCCTATACTGTACAATTCTGTTTAAAATTCTAATGGAACTGAATTAACCCGACATAGTGTGGTGACAGAGCTGTATTAGGCCTAATTGTTTCTGAAGTAACTGAAACAGAGTTGTACGTTTCTAAAGTAATTCAAACAGATTGAGTTGTTTTGATAATTCTGATGAAAGTAAACTGTTTTAAAAATATAACCAAAATTCGAATTAATGTTGCTTTTGTCTGACGTACTGTGATTGTGTTACATTTTTAATAGTTTAGTGTAGTGAAGTGTAAGGCCCGACGGTGTGTGGCCATGTCCGAAGAAGTAAAAATTTGGTTAAGAAGCCAGACATAGTGTGGTTGTTTTATTCATTTGCGTCTAGACTAACTAGACGGTTGGTACATGCCCAATCCAATTCTGAATATGCAAAGAAGCCTTTAGTCAACAACATAATTCTTCAGATGATTCTGTGAGGTTCCCAATAGCAGCAGTGCGAACAAGACAGTTTGGAAATAGAAATGGAAATGAGAAGGTTCTTGATCAAAGCACTGAAAATGGCCAAGCTGTTAGACAGCTGTCTTTTATGGACTTCCAAAGTCTTCACGATCGCTCAGGGGTGCAAATTGGTATTAAAATCGGCCTTAAAATCCTCTAGTGTGCAGCCGGCTTAAGCATTTGTGTTATTTCTTAACGATGGTGAATGTATAGAACACTAAAAAGAGACTTTTGGTGGAATATGTTTTTATTGCAGGTGTGTGTTGTTGCTAATTTTTGTCTTCCAGTGCTACCTACACAATGCTCATGTCTGTAATTGTTCAGGTAAACAATTTACTGAGAAAAATATGCTAAAAGCTATGAATTGACAAAATCTGAACAGTTACAGCAGTAATTTATGTTTAGCTTAGTTGTTCAACTGTTCAACTCTTGGAAATAATCCCTAAAACAAAACGTAATCTGAGGCACTCTTGATAAAAAATTCTGTTCCACTCACCTGTAGTACTTCTTGGCATGATTGTTTTCACATACAACATGACCAAAATATTTACATAAATGAATAAAGGCAGGTGCTTTAATATACAGTAAAGAAATATTAATTGTAACAATAAGATTAAGATTCTATAGTGGGACTAGGCTAGATAGGTCTTAGATTTGGCTGTTTCTGATCGAGGTTTGAGCTAAACTCTGCAGGAAAGAAGATCTAGAGTTGAGAACCTCTAGAATCATTTTTGATAACACCATTACTGTTTTTAATATTTATATCACATATGTACATCGACTTAACATACAGTAGTCACCACTAATAAGCTATTAAATATATTGTAGTAGCCTACATTTTTGTACAGCTGCTTTGCAACTATTTGTATTGTTAAAAGCGCTATACAAATAAACTTGAATTGAACTTGAATTGAATTGAATAATAAAATATTTTGATCTTGAAACTTGGATCAGTTCCTTTTGCAAACAGTATATGAATTGTATCTTTTTCCCCCCTCAGTCTCCACTCATAAACAACAGAAAGATGCTTAAACAGAGAACCCTGGAATTGGGGTTCTCTGTGGAGAAAAAGTGGATGTTTCTGACTTTGCGGTGGGTGTTTCTAAATCATGCAATGAATAGGTGCGTTCTACTTCATGCGGCGCTGCGCAGACCGATCGGCGGCTGACTTGAAGTAGTGCATGCCGGTTAGAAATTTTGTCCGACTTGAACCGGCGCCGACGCCATGTGACGTTCACGTGTGGCATCAAAGTAACACAAGAGCATTTCGAGAACAGCCGGCTTGCTCAGCCAGCGCAGCATTTCAGAAGGGACTGGGCCAGGCTGTGATGACATCAAACCTTCTCATGATTGGCCACATTCACCACATGACGATGATCACGCAGTACATTTTATTCCCTTAAATTCTTTATATTGGATTTGTGCTTACGTTTATTATTGTACTTTTTTCATACAGACCACTTATAGTACTCAGCTG
This sequence comes from Garra rufa, assembly GCF_049309525.1. Lineage (NCBI taxonomy): Eukaryota > Metazoa > Chordata > Actinopteri > Cypriniformes > Cyprinidae > Garra > Garra rufa. The sequence goes on from NC_133361.1 coordinate 81,214,397, forward strand.
CATATTTAAGTAATATTTTTTATGGAATAACTAAAATGTCACAGACATTCAATGTAATGTGGTCAACATTGATTGATGCTGAAATCTGTAGTTGCTGCTTCACTTGCATGTGCTGCATTTCTTCCAAAAAAAGGTATTTCTATAGCTTCCAGTTCATCTGCAATAAAGTAGGCCAACGCCACGTGATCTGCCATGTTTGAGGGAGCAACGAGATCTCCAACTTGTCCGACTTGACGGCTCCGTTTTCAGCTCCTCCCCGACTGCTTTCGGCTAATCTCGCCGATCGGTCTGCGCAGCGCAGCATGAGCTCGTACACACCTAATAAGATGCCCCTTACCTGACCCCACCCCTAAACTGTAACACCCCCGTCATTCTGTTTTGGTTTAGTCCGTATGCGCATATTTGGTTTTTCATGTCAATTTACGTTATTCCCATTACCTGTCTTTGTAACTAGCACCCTTTTATAAGTTTTTTTATAAGTTGTTATAAGTTTTCTGTTCGATGTCAGGCTTCAAGGTTACCACATGTGTTTGTCTTCCTTTATTTCCTGCCTATTTATTTCCCAGCCTGTTGATTAATTGAAGACGTTGCCTTTTCTCCAACTTCGTGTTGCTCATCCCTACACACATTGTGACATAAACATAACTTTCACTCTGTCATGAGCCAATCAGGTAACATGACTCCTATTTTTTTTTTTATGCAGAGACCTATACTTGATTCTCCTTAAAGCCTGTGGGTGTGTTTGCCAGCCCGCTTTGAAGCTTTAACAGAGTTTGGCAGACAGGTATCTCTCGACATTGACAAGAGAAGAGCTGCTCTTCAGAACTGTGTAAAGTTGTCCAAGTAAGTGTACACTTGTTGCCTTATAGTTTGTATGTTAGTTGGGTACTTTATAAAAACAGCTGTTATGCATATATAGTGTTTGAATATTTTATTTTCGTGTTTTAAAATAGGCTATAAGATGTGGCAAAAAGGCTAGCCCCTTAAAGAATATTCAGACTAGGCTATTAAAACTAAATTTGGAGACTGCTTTAAAACCAGTCATAATGTTCTGATACTTATTTAGCAAACACAACGTTTTAAGTCTAGTTTTTTAGATGTTTTCCAGATTTTATTTATTATTATTTTTTTTTTTTTGTCATTAGGTATTTGCCAGGCTCATAGTTTCAACAAAAACAGCTAAAGCACATATTGTAGGGGCAGGGTCACAGAGAAAAACAGACCTGACCTGCTTAAACTAACATTTTTTTAAATGCAAAAGTTTACTTTTTTTTCCCTCTTTCATAAATAAAGACAGAATGTTTTGGTTATCAGTCAGCTCACTCTATAGTAAAAGTTGAATGACAGCATTCCATTTGGGATGGAGATTGAACGCTTGACTTATTCTGTATTGCAGGTTCAGACATGATGAAGGGTATTATTCCCAAGAACAAAACCAAAGGTACTGACTTCTGCGGCATCAACAGCTACTATTACATAATCCGCTCTGATCTTGGCTGCTATATGCAGTCAAGTAATTTTAACAAAGCTTTGGACATCACTGTTTTGAGTCTGCACCCTGCCTGCAAAAATGGAGACCATTACCTTGGTAGTGGAGATGGCAACTTTTACATCATCAAGGGCAAGTCGTACCGCAGAGTCAGCAACCTGACTACAGACGACAATGGTGTAGTTTACAGCCTTCATCCCAACTGCCAGGGCGGAGACCACTACATCGGGGCCTTTGGCAAGTTTTACATCATTTTCCAAGAAAAGGGCACTTACCGGAGAACAACTAACATGAATAAAGATTCAGATGCTGTTGAATACCCGCTGCATCCCAACTGCAGAGATGGCCTGTATTACTGGGGCCTGCCAAACCACTACTACTTTCTCAAGCCCGTCTCAGAGTGGGGAGTGGAGTACTACAAAGGGACCAACTTCAACAAAGACGAATGCACTGCTGTCTATTCTATCCATCCCGACATCCTTAACTTCCTTCCTGGAGGGCTGTCAATGACTAAAGGCCCAACTTTTGGCATTTGGGAAAACATTAAAACCATCACTAATGACAGCAGTACACCACTGACATGGCAACAGAAAGTCATTAGAAGGGTTGGATACAATAAGGAGAAGATGACCGAAATCACACACAACTGGAAGATAGCCATGTCAACTTCGGCTGAATCTAAAGACCTCTTAGGGTTAATTGCGAAGTGCCAGTTCTCTTTGTCGACCGAATATGGAGGCTCACATGTCAGCACTGAAAACGAAATCTGGAATCAAGCGACTGAAGTGGAAGAAAATCTCACCGTTGAGCTGAAACCAAATGAGCGTTTATATCTGTGGCAGTACAAACTAGGTCTGGGCGAAGAACCAGTGTTGTTCTGCCGTGATTTAAAGATTGACGATGAGCCAAACCCTCCAGCTGAAGTCCCGCTGCCACCTGCAAAGTCATGAAAAATATCAGTTAACTAACTCTAAAAAAAAAAAGAGGTGGTTGGTACTGTATAGCAAACACTGTTTGGACTTTAAATATGACTTAAAATATGGTAATAAAAAGTTGGTTACTGCATTTTGAGTCTTGGCATTTGGCATTTTCTTTGCTAAATCTGGTTTATCTGTTCATGGTTGGACCTTTGGGTCAGTATATAGGTACACACATCCAGATCTCTTTAATGTTCAAATAATGCAAAGATAATTGGTTATATCTTTGCTTGAAGTGGGAACATATAGCAAAAAAGCCTTTTTATAAGGAGGAAATTTACCCATTTACATGAGCATAATTTAGTTCCCTATCGAAAGGTAACTCTCGTTGCGTCGTCATTTTTGACGACTGCTTATGGGGAAACTCCTATTTACTCCGATACTGAAGCCTGATTTGTTAACGTTTGTGAAGTTGCACAAACCAATGGCGCTTTTACCCGCCAGAAGGGGCGGAGCCGACTACTATATAAGTCGGCGAAAAGTGCCATATAATCAGAATTTTCTCCTTCAGCGACGAGACATCTCTTTGCTGACTCTACTACAAGAAGCCAAGGAAGAAGCTAGAAGAGCAAATTTGAGCAATTATCCAAAGCGCATTGTTGCAAATGTCGCTTCGCGAGTGCGGTTCATGCAAACAGCCTTTGCATGAAACAGACGGTCACAGACTGTCTGGGGATTTCCCATGCAGAGGCTGCGCTTGTTGAGGCTTCATGTTCTCACTGTGAGGATATGAACCTTTCCTGTCTTCGCTCGCGGATCACCTTTTTCAAGAAAGGCGGTCCTTCTCGTCATGTTCTCCCGCCTCTCTCAACGGAGGAAGAAGCAGCTGAACAGCGGGTCTTCTCTTCACGGTGCGAGTGACGTGTCGTCGGCGCAACGCCCGCGCTCATCACTCTCCCCGCCGCCCCCCCTCCCTCCCTCCGGTGTGTTTCGCACAGGACGACCAACGCCCCTCTTCTGATGCGAGCGGCTTGGTTTCCTTCGGCGTTTCCTTGACGGCCTCTGATGCGGACGAGTGGGCATGTTCCGGCGAAGATCCCGAAGCCCCGCCGTCTCCCCAGTCGACGCGGCCAAGCGTTGACACGGAGCTGATCCGTGTGCTGATTCAGGCTGTGGAGGAGCTCGGGTTTGTCGGCACCTGAAGAGCCCGCCCCCGGCCTGCATGACGAGTGGTTTCTTAAAGGGAAACGTCAGCCTCCTACATGTCAGCTCCCAGCTCCGTTTATGCCTGCTGTCCATGATGAGCTCACTAAAGCTTGGTGGGCGCCGTACTCGGCGCGAGTTAACCCTTCCACTGCCGCTGCTCTCACGATCGTTGACGGCGCGGAGGAAAAAGGGTACTGCAAGCTCCCCCCTCTGGAAGAAGCGGTAGCTGCACGTCTTCTCTCGCCAGCGAGCAGAGGACTGAAGGCTGCAGTTCTGCCATCCAAGCCCTGCAGAATGACTTCAGCGCTTTCAAACAGAGCTTATGCAGCAGCCGGTCAGGCCGGCTCGGCCCTGCATACGATGTCAGTACTCCAAGTGTTTCAAGCCAAACTTCTCCGTGATATGGACGAGTCTGGCCGCGACATGGGTGCTTTCAGCGAGCTGCGCACCGCAACAGACCTCGCCTTTTGTGCTTCCAAGGCAACAGCCCAGGCGATCGGGAAGGTGATGGCCAACTTGGTGGTGCTGGAGCGGCACCTATGGCTGAACTTAACGGAGATCAGGGACGCAGAGAAGATGGCTTTTCTCGATTCTCCAATCTCCCCAAAAGGTCTGTTCGGCCCTACTGTGGATGGCTTTACGGAGCGTTTCACGGAGGCACAGAAGACGTCGCAAGCGCTGCGTCACTTCCTTCCTAAACGCCCCAGTGCTCCAGCGACTGTTTCAAGTCGCCCAAAGACGGCGTCCACACCACTGCCTGCAAAACCTGCACAGCCTCAGCTCTCGCAGAAGCCGGAGCCTAGCCTACAAACAGTGCCCCCGTACGGCTAGGAAATATCCTTTTCCAAAGCGCCAAGGTCCTCGTCCACGTGTAGTGCTAGAACCTGAGCCGCAGAAGCCGTCCTAAAGGAAAGAGGGAGAAAAGAGGGAAGATTCTGGCTTATGCCGGAATTCCCTTAAAGGGATGGTTCGGAGTAGAATTGACTTCATTGCTATGCACTCCGAAGCCCATGTAAATACCCCATCCGAAGTTTTTTTTTACCTTAGTCGAACATTTATGGAGATATTAGAGTTTTTCGAATTGCTTGTTACAGAAGTAGATGGTACATGAAGTGTATTGCACCACTAAACGTGCCAGTAATCTTACCAAACTTGTACAGTAGTGTAAATAGGGTATGTACTCACAAAACGCTGCATCGGAACATTTGTAAGTCCACCATGAGTGTTTTAAAAACACGTTTTACCCGATCCCTACTAGTCTCAAAAACTACAAATGGCGATACGTCGACATCACTTCCCTGGTTTGGGAAAAAGCACGTAAAAGTGCTCCTACAATTTGACATGAGACAGATTGGAATCCGCATTTTGTACTACCTCGACGACTGGCTGCTGCTAGCCGACTCAGAACATCAACTGATCGCTCACAGGTCGTTACTGCTAGACCACCTGAAGCGCTTAGGGTTGAAAATCAACGCGTCCAAGAGTCATTTGACTCCCAGACAACGAATTTCCTTTCTGGGTACAGTCATAGACTTGATTCAATTGTGAGCTTGGATGACATCAGAACGCTCCCTAACTATTCAGCGAGCGGCGATGTCTTTCAAGTTAGGGACGTTACCTCCCCTAAAAGCATTTCAGAGGATGCTGGGCCTCATGGCTACCGCATCCTCTGTGATTCCTCTGGGCCTTTTGTTGATGCGACCCCTGCAATATTGGCTGAAAGCTCATGTTCCGTCCCACGCCTGGGCCGTGCTTATGTCAAGGTGACCCACCGCTGTCTCAAAGCTGTGGCCCCTTGGACATCCCCCCGCCTATATGTCTCAGGCGTTCAGTTGGGGATGACATCCAGAAGGAAGGTGGTCACAACAGGCGCTTCCAGCTGGGGCTGGGGCGCTCTGTACGAAGGCAATCCAGCGTTCGGCTCCTGGTCAATCTACGAGCGACGCCTACACATCAACTGCCTCGAAATGATGGCTGTGTGTTTAGCCTTGGAAACCTTCCTCCCAGCCCTAAAAGGACATCATGTCTTAGTGTGGTCAGACAACATGTCGGTAGTAGCCTACATCAACCGCCAGGGCGGCCTCAGATCGCGTCCCCTTTACAAGTTGACGCAGCATCTTCTGTTATGGGCACAGAAAGAACTCCTCTCATTACGAGTGGTTCACGTGCCGGGCAGTTTGAACCAAGGAGCAGATATGTTGTCAAGGAACAACATGGCTCCGGGAGAATGGAGGCTGCATCCTCTATCGGTTCAAGAAATATGGTCAGTTATTTGCAAGCCCTGTCTGTCAGTGCTGCATGCCTCAAATTTGGACCTAATGACTGCAAGGTCATCCTTCAGCCGCGCAGTGGCCATGTACCAAAGGTGCTCTCAACATCGTTTAGAGCCCAGGTCATTTCCCTTCTGGCCCTCCCCACAGTGGATGGTGAACAAGGCCCCAACCTACTGTGTCCTGTCAGGACAATTAGGCTGTACATTGAGCGTTCTGCGTCTTTCAGACAATCAGAACAGCTCTTTGTATGCTTTGGAGGTCGCACTAAAGGGCTGCCAGTTACAAAGCAAAGATTGTCACGATGGATTGTTGATGCTATAGCCTTGGCTTATGCCTCGGCTGACCTACAGTGCCCTGTCGGGGTGAAGGCTCACTCCACTAGAGGGATGGCCTCGTCCTGGGCGTGGTCTAGCTGAGTTTCTATTGGGGAGACCTGTGCGGCCGCCGGCTGGTCGTCGCCGTCTACCTTTATTAGATTTTACAATCTCGACGTGCCCGCCTTGCAGATGCGAGTACTATCTGCTTAGTTCTCTCTCACCTCCTGGTCTAGTGGGTGGAGTTATTGAAGGACAGCAGACCACAGGATATCCTTGGGTCTCTTCTTTAGCTCAAGTTCTTTCGGGCCCTTAGACTGAGCACTGAGCAGGCTAGTTCTGTTCTTGCTTTTAGCACGGCGTGACTGGATACGTTCCCCATAAGCAGTCGTCAAAAATTACGACGCAACGAGAGTTACCTTTCGATAGGGAACGCTCCGGTTACTCACATAACCTCGGTTCCCTGAGATAAGGGAAAGAGCGTTGCGTAAACTTCCGTGCTAAAGTTGCACATGAGTCAGCGACTGTAGCTTCAGTCGTTAATTCTGATTATATGGCACTTTTCGCAGACTTATATAATAGTCGGCTCCGCCCCTTCTGGCGGGTAAAAGCGCCATTGGTTTGTGCAACTTCACAAACGTTAACAAATCAGGCTTCAGTATCGGAGAAAACAGGAGTTTCCCCATAAGCAGTCGTCAAAAATGACGACGCAACGCTCGTTCCCTTATCTCAGGGAACAGCATTATTTATTAGGGCTGTCAGTTCAACGCATTAACTTAACTATGAAAAAATAACGTGATTAAAATATTTTAATGCAGTTAACATGCTGGCCCCGGCCACAGATCATTTTGTATTTCTTACAGTTGACTGCTGACAAATATGATGTGGGGCAACAACTCTATGAATGCAGTTATGATCTAAGATTCAAAATATTGGTGAAAAAATATGCCCCTGTACAGTAGCCAATGTGTTTTGTCTAATATGTCATATATTACATGGGCAGCAAGAGCAATATTACACAAGTGCTGATTTTGTCACAAGCTTAAATGTGATTTTATACAACAGTTCAGGAAATAAGGATTTGATATTGTGTTATATTTTAAACACAATACTCCATACTATTTTCTAGATTAGAGTCTTGGGTGGGTCTAAAAGCTAATGTTCTGAAATGGTTTCAGTCATATTTGTCTGACAGAAAGTTTTTAGTAAAGATGGGTAATTTTACTTCTTCCCCTGCACCTCTGACCTGGGGCCTTCCACAAGGCTCTATTTTAGGTCCATCTCTGTTCTCTCTCTACATGCTACCTCTGGGCTCTATTCTACGGAAACATGGTGTATCTTTTCATTTCTACGCGGATGATACTCAAATTTATCTTCCCATCAAAAAGAAACAACGCTACTGCTACCACTAATCTTTTGCAGTGTCTAGAGGAGGTTAAATCATGACTAGCTCAAAACTTTCTCTTCCTAAATGAAGACAAGACCGAGGTAATTGTTTTTGGTCCTAATGAGAACTCTCAGAGTTTTAGCCCTGACCTGGACAGTTTATCTGTCTTTAGATCTTCGCAGGTGCGTAACCTTGGTGTCCTCATTGACCAGCATTTAAAATTTGATAAACATATCGCCTCCGTTATTGGATCCAGCTTCTATCAGCTTCGTCTACTCGCTAAAGTGAAACACTTTCTCACCCCCAAAACTTTAGAAATGGCTGTTCATGCATTCGTTACGTCTCGTCTAGATTACTGCAATGCTTTATACTGCGGTATATCCAAATCTCAAATTGCTCGCCTACAGCTTGTACAAAATGCAGCAGCAAGACTTCTTCGTAAATGTCGTAAACATGAACACTTCACTCCAATTCTGAAAGATCTACACTGGCTGCCAGTCTATCAGAGAATTCATTTTAAAATCCTCCTTTTTGTGTATAAATCTATACATAACCTAGCAGCAGTCTACCTCTCTGAACTTCTTCATCTTTACTCTCCTTCTAGAACACTAAGATCTTGTGACCAGGCTCTATTAGTAGTCCCACATGTGAGGCTCAAGCGTAGAGGGGCACGTGCATTTGCGGTAGCAGGGCCTCAACTTTGGAATACCTTGCCTTTAGAGATTAGAATGGCACCTTCTCTGTCTTCTTTTAAGTCCTTGCTCAAAACCTATTTTTTCTCTTTAGTTTATTGATTCTGTTATACAGTTGTTTTAAACAGGTTGTTTTACTTTTGTGTGAATTTGTTTTTGTGGTATGTTTTATGATCATGCTTTTCTGTGAAGCACTTTGGTCAGCCTGTAGGCTGTTGTAAATGTGCTATACAAATAAACTGAACTTGAACAATATTATGTGTGTTTTTTCCCTCAAATTGGCGAAGCCATATTTGGTTTGATGGCTACATCTGGTGGAAATTTTGTGTCAATAGCCCACTTAGAAATACCCTTACTGATAAAAATGCTGATGTGTCAAATACTTATTTTCCCCGCTGTATCAAACATGTTTGATATTTACGATTTGAGTTTGGGGACGCTTCGTCTTGATCGGGAGCAGTTAAAAATCGGAATGACACCACACAACAGAGGATTTTTGGGGTTGTTGTTAATTTTTGTCTTCCAGTGCTACCTACACAATGCTCATGTCTGTAAAGAAAAATATGCTAAAAGCTATGAATTGACAAAATCTGAACAGTTGCAGCAGTAGTTTATGCTTAGCTTAGTTCAACTGTGTTAACTCTTGGAAATAATCCCTAAAACAAAACGCAATCTGAGGCGCTCATGATAATAAAAAAATATTTTCCACTCACCTGTAGTACTTGCTTCTTGGCATGATTGTTTTCACATACAACATGACCAAAATATTTACCTAAATGAATAAAGGCAGGTGCTGTAATATACAGTGAAGAAATATTCATTGTAACAATAACATTAAGATTCTATAGTGGGATTGGGCTAGATAGGTCTTAGATTTGGCTCAGTTTCTGATCAAGGTCCCCCCTCAGTCTCCACTCATAAACAACAGAAAGCTGCATAAACAGAGAAACCTGGAATTGGGGTTCTCTGTGGAGAAAAAGTGGATGTTTCTGACTTTGTGGTGGGTGTTTCTAAATCATCCAATGAATATGATGCCCTTACCTGACCCCACCCCTACACTGTAACACCCCTGTCGTTCTGTTTTGGTTTAGTCCGTTCCCCATATTTGTTTTTTCATGTCAATTTACGTTATTCCCATTACCTGTCTTTGTAACTATCACCCCTTTATAAGTTTGTTTGAGTTCTCTGTTCGATGTCAGGCTTCAAGGTTACCATATGTGTGCGTGTTCCTTTATTTCCTGTTTATTTCCCAGCCTGTGGATTAATTGAAGGCGTTGCCTTTTCTCCAACTTCGTGTTGCACATCCCTACACACACTGTGACATAAACATAACTATCACTCTGTCGTGAGCCAATCAGGTAACATGATCAAAAATGCCCCTCTGTTTTGGCCTTGCCCACCAATCTGGTGACTCCCATTTTCTTTCATGCAGAGACCTATATGTAGCAGGCACCTATGATCAATAACTCAACATATGCAGACTACGCCACCCTGTTAACAGGGAAATCTCACTAAATACGAATAGTTCACTAAAAGAGACACACAGGAACGTGGTTTCAAAAAGGAGTTGAGACGTGAATACCAAAAAGTACAAAACTTTATTTTACAATCAAATATGAATACTTAAAGTCAGTAAAAGGCAAAGGAGCCAGGCTGTAATGGCATAGAAGACAGTTGGAAACAAATGGCTTACCGAACACAGGTGTCACAGTTCTGTCTGTCTTGTCTTTGGTTTTTCCCATTTGTCTTCCCCCCATTGATCTGTCATTTGGTTTAGCCCTTCGTTATTGTGATTCCCTGCACCTGTCCTTGTAATTATTAGTCATCTGTGTCACCTGTGTTTGTTAATTAGTCTGTCTTTAAAAGTCTGTCTTTGATTTCAGTTCCCTGTCGGTCCTTTTGCAAAATAGCTGTGTGTGAATATTCCTGCCTTGTTCCTGCCTTGTTCCTGCCTTGTTCCACTCGGAGATTTATATTAAATATATTGTACTTTGTAAATATTGTCTATCGTCTCGTCTACTCCTGCACGCACCCCTGACATAAGGACCGACCGCAACAGTTTACCCGGCACCTCTCCCTGCGTTTATTTTCCGTTTTTGTATCAGTGTTTTATTTTTTTTTCCCTTATGGATGACCCTAATGTCTTCATCATCCTCCTGAAGCAGGGGAACCGCTCTCTCGAGGACCACATCAGAGACTTTCTGTTCCTCGTGCCATCTACACACTACCCGGACAGCTGCTTGTGCACGTTCTTCCGCAACGGACTAAGTGATAACATCAAGACGCAGCTGTCCGGGGAGGGTCCTCGAGAGAGCCTTGCCGGATACATCGAGTGGGTGCTGGCGTCCAGTGGATCTTCCTGGACTGTCGGCTTCGTCGAGGAGGACGTCAGCCCCACTCACGACCCAGAGAGCAGCCAATCATCGCCCCGACAAGCAGAGCGGGAACCCGAGCGCACCGCGGATGAGGGACTAGAGCCGCGAGCGACAGAGCCAGAGCCCTCTCCGGCTGACCAGGTGCGTGAGCCGGATTCCACATCTGTGACGGTGGATTGCAACGTGGAGCAAGTGAGGGAAATGGAGAGCCCTGCCCACTGCACCACCGCTGAGGGTGATATGGAAACTAACTCTGGGGACTTAATTGACTTTTTCTCTGAAGCTGTGGTACATGAATCATATGACTTAATAGACTTTTTCTCTGAGCCACTGACCTGCATAGACTTCCCTCCCACCCGCCCTCGTCTGTCTGAAACTGCCTGGTCCCCGCTGGTTCCGCCCAGTCGTCCTGAGTCCCCGCTGGTTCCGCCCAGCCGCCCAAAGTCTCCCAGGTCATCAGTCAGTCCCCTTGCTCACCCTCAGCCCACCATCTCTGCAGTGGGCTCGCCGCAGGGATGCCAGCTAACATCGGTGGCATGGCTGGAGGATCCCTCAGCTCCGCCTCCAGCCTACGAGTCCAGATCTCCACCTCGGCCCTCCGACCCTGCGGCTCCACCACGGCTCTCGACGCCCTCCTCTCCACCGTCGCCCGTCGGCCCACCAGCTCCACCGGGCTCCATCGTCCCTCCGGCTCCACCTTGGTCAGTCGTCGACCATCCGCCGCCTCGGGACTCCACTCCTCTGGCTTCGCCTCGTCCCTCTGTCCCTCCGGCTCTGTCAGGCTCCTCCTTCCCGTCAGCGTCGCCTTCGTCCTCTGTCGCTCCGGCTCCGCCGCGGACCTCCGGATCTCCGCCTCCGCCTCGGCCGCCAGAGCCTCCTGTTCTGCCTTGGCCCTCCGGATCCGCGGTGTCGCCCTTGATCTTCGGCTCTCCATCTCCGCTTTGGGTTCCTCTGCCAGCTGCTCTGCCTCTGTCGGTCGGCCCCACGGAGTCGGCGGTCCTTCCTCCACCATGGCTCCTCCCTCCGTCGGCTCCTCCGTGGGCCGTCATCCTGGCTGCGATCTGGGTCCTGCTCTCCTGCTTCAGGTCCCTCCTGTTTCCTCCCTGGCTCCTCCCTCCGTCGTCGCCTCCATGGACTGTCTTTTGTGTCACCTGGACTTTTGTTCTGGTCCTCCTCCGGGGGTTGCGTCCTCCGCCGGAGCCCCCTCCCTCATTGACTCTGGTTTCCTGGTTTTCCGCCCCTCTCGTTTTTTAGTTTTTTCCACGGCGCGAGGACGCGCCTTTCCGGAGGGGGGCGTAATGTCACAGTTCTGTCTGTCTTGTCTTTGGTTTTTCCCATTTGTCTTCCCCCCATTGATCTGTCATTTGGTTTAGCCCTTCGTTATTGTGATTCCCTGCACCTGTCCTTGTAATTATTAGTCATCTGTGTCACCTGTGTTTGTTAATTAGTCTGTCTTTAAAAGTCTGTCTTTGATTTCAGTTCCCTGTCGGTCCTTTTGCAAAATAGCTGTGTGTGAATATTCCTGCCTTGTTCCACTCGGAGATTTATATTAAATATATTGTACTTTGTAAATATTGTCTATCGTCTCGTCTACTCCTGCACGCACCCCTGACAACAGGTAATCTAGTTACTAAATGTAATCTCTAATGTCTCAAATCTTACTACCCGGTGCACAGGTCACACTGCACGCGCACACACACACACACACACACACACACACAAAATCAAGTCAATGTGCAAGTCAACCACCGCACATGAGGGCAGCCTGTCCGGAAGCCTCGACTCCTGCAACAAAATTAACAAACAGTCAATAAACGAACCAAAGAAATAACAAACTAGCTCTTATAGCTCAGAAAGAAAAATACAAAAAAAAAAATATATATACATGGTTAGTTACACACAGACCTAGTAGAAAACTAAGATCTGCATCAGAAGGTGGCAGATATTTACACCACCAATGAAATCAATACAAATACAAAAGAAACAAATTATCAACAAAACAATTAGATGCCGCTAAAGCAAAACCAACAAAGTTAAATAAACTTTACAAATAAAGCAAAAGCAGCAAAATACAACCTGAAATACAACTTTAAAGTAAATAAAACTGACAAAGAATTTTTGTAAATCCACAATGTACCATACAAACATAAAACAAACCAACTAAACCACTTCTACAACGAGGACGAACAACAAATACTCGGAGCAGGATTAATAAGGAAACCAAAAGAATGGTACAGCTACACATCGAAGGACCAGTGTAGCATCCAGGAAATCACTCCGACAAAACAGCAGCATCAACAGATGTCACCCTGCAGGATTTGTTACATGCATTGGACCCAAATCAGACTATTGTTCCTAAAAGATAGCATTAAAATTACTCGTCACATAACAACAAAATCTGCTGCAACATTAATTGTTCTACATACCTTCTTGTTATCGTCGTTCCTACACATCCATTCACATGCAGACGTAAACATGAAAGGACATCAAAGCGCCGATCCAGCACGGGATTACAGAGGGAGAACGTGAAGGCAGCGAAAGATACTGATAAACCACAATTGATGCTCTCCGTAATGAAACTATAAATCAAATGCATTAAATGGATTATCCCAAGCCACGCATCATGATGCTACTGAGTTAACCAACAACGCATACCTGTAAGAGTGGAAGGGGCAAACGCGGAACTGGCGAACCTCAGGCAATGACGCACAAACGGTGCTCGAACACACAAATGGTGTCGTAAAATTTCCTCATATATATACCCACTGAAATTATGTGATTTGACAATGCATGCTTTGCTTATTAAATCTATTACAGATCCTCTCACTCACAATCTACCCCCCCCCCCCCCCCCTGGATCGTCGCCCCGACGATCCACCACCAGATCAAGTTTACCTAATCCCAAGGCCTAAAAATGCCTGCTGCCCTCCCATGCATTTGCTGAAGAGAGGCTCTGCCCGTCTCTCCTGCAGAACGAGGAAGGTGATGTGGATTTGGATGCCGGCCCGCCGTTACGCGCCTTGTTCGACGCAAAACACCCTCATCTACCTGAAATAAGCCTTCGCACTGGGATGGCTGAGAACTGTCCATTTCCTCTTCTGGAACCTGTGGACCTGGTCCATTAACAGGGGCTGACCACATGGCACCCACCCACTCATATGGGCCAAGTTCCACCTCAGATACTAGCCCTCTCAGCTCCGGTCGGGCAACAACTGGGTTCCGCTCTTGAACTACAGCAAGCAGATCTACCTCATCCTCTTCTACAGGCAGTGAAGGTGCATCCCTAACCAAGTCGTGCAAAGGACTACCAGGGTCAACTGCCACTGTCTCCTTACAAACTCTGCTTTTCAAAAGTGAATGGTGCTCATTTCTTACCTTGGTCTGATCATTTACAGGCTTAATGGTGTACACTACACCACCTTCCTTGGGCGCCCTTCAAGAGCAATGACGTGCGGAAGGCAGTGGAGGCGGCTCTTCGAACACTGCCAGCAGACCAACAGCAGGCAGTGAAAGAGTACCTCGCTCATGGTGCTGGTGGGGTCCAGCAAAGAATGCAGTAGCCACATTTTGTTGCTGAAACAGCTCTGCTGGACTCCTTGGCGGGGTAGGTCATTTCATCCAGTGGTTCAACATGATTACGTTTTCCTTATGTTGTAATTTTTAATTTATAAACAGTTTTTTCCTTCCTTTTGCAGTTACATCAGACGACGATACTCCTGGAACCAGCACCGAGAACAGAGTGTTCTCTGCGTTTCTCTACCAGTTTCCGGTGTCACTGGACGGCCAGCCACCCAGCAAAAAACGGCGGGTGGATCAAGGTGTCCCAGCTGACCGTCTCTTTAATGACAAGTGGCGGAGCATCCAGTATTCGAAGAGAAACTAATACCTGTTGTCTAAGTAACACAAGCTAATTACATCTGACCATAGAAGCCAGTCTCTTTTAAAGGTCCAGCCATGTCTGATAACTGATTATGCTGGAGTTTGTTTTGGAAACCCTCCCGAACAATGTGGTGATGTAGGTACTGTTTTAAGATTGATTACGATTGTTATATGACTGACCTTGAGACTCTTTCTGACCCTCCAGCCGTGGTCCTTGGAGAGTCTTTAAGTCAAGTCACCTTTATTTACACAGGGTTTTTAACAATGCAGATTGTGTCAAAGCACTTTACTGACACTCTGTCCTCCAATTTGATACTGTTATGTATAATGGTAAGATTAAACTCTCCATTTTCAGTTAAAGGCATTTATTTATTGAATTCAGAGATGTCATTGTCTAGTTCAGTTTAGTTTAAATAGTATCTGTGAAATATCTGTAAATCTCACTAATTCCATTCAAGAAGTGAAACTTGTATAATGTATACATTCGTTCCACACAGACTGACCTATTGCTGTTGTTTATTTCTTTTCATTTTGATGATTATAACTAACAACTAATGAAAACCCCAAATTCAGTGTCTCAGAAAATTAGAAATATTGTGAAAATGTTTAGTATTCAAGACACCTGGTGCCACACTCTAATCAGTTAATTAACTCAAAACACCGACAAAGGCCATTAAATGGTCTCTCAGTCTAGTTCTGTAGGCTACACACAATCATGGGGAAGACTGCTGATTTGACAGTTGTCCAAAAGACGACCATTGACATCTTGCACATGGAGGGCAAGACACAAGGTCATTGCAAAAGAGGCTGGCTGTAAACAGAGCTCTGTGTCCAAGCACATTAATAGAGAGGTGAAGGGAAGGAAAAGATAGAAGGTAGAAAAAAGTGTACAAGCAAAAGAGATTACCGCACCCTGGAGAGAAATGTGAAAAAAAAAAAACATTCAAAAATGTGGGGGAGATTGACAAAGAGTAGACTGCAGCCAGTGCTTCTAGAACCACTACACACAGACGTATGCAAGACAGGGTTTCAGTTGTCGCACAACAGACAGCGTCAGAAGCGTCTCTCCTGGGCTAAAGACAAAAAGGACTGGACTGCTGCTGAGTGGTCCAAGTTATGTTCTCTGATGAAAGTAAATTTTGCATTTCCTTTGGCAATCAGGGTCCCAGAGTCTGGAGGAAGAGAAGAGAGGCACAGAATCCACGTTGCTTGAGGTCCAGTGTAAAGTTTCCACAGTCAGTGATGGTTTGGGTTGTCATCTGCTGGTGTTGGTCCACTGTGTTTTCTGAGGTCCAAGGTCAACGCAGCTGTATACCCAGAAACCTGGGCTCTCATAACACCTGAGCAGTGCCACAGACTGATCGACTCCATGCCACGCCGCATTGCTGCAGCAATTCAGGCAAAAGGAGCACAAACTAAGTATTGAGTGCTGTACATGCTCATACTTTTCATGTTCATACTTTTCAGTCTGCCAAGATTTCTAAAAATCCTTTTTTTTTGTATTGGTCATAAGTAATATTCTAATTTTCTCAAATACTGGATTGGGGTTTTCATTAGTTGTCAGTTATAATCATCAAAATTAAAAGAAATAAACACTTGAAATATATCAGTCTGTGTGGAATGAATGTATACATTAAACAAGTTTGACTTCTTAAATGGAATTAGTGAAATAAAACAACTTTTTTGAAGATATTCTAATTATATGACCAGCACCTGCAGATTAATGTATGTTTTTCTCCGTTTGCAGAAGCACTGCATGTGTGTGATGTGACCATGTGAATACTCACAATCAGTTGTTAATGCTGTATTTTTTTTTTTTTTTTGCGTGTATAAAATTAATACTTGGAAAACCAATGTAGGTATTTTTAATGGATCACAGTGTAGTGAATTTAGCTCAAAAGGAAAATGTATATAAATAATTACTATAAATTACAATTATTTATATCAGCCGCCGGTAGTAACTGTTGCGGGATTAACTCGCCATCGACACATAACTAGTCTAAACGAACACATACACATACAAATCACACATACATGGTACCTAGGAACGGTGAGAGGTGATGGCTAGAAACAGACAAGGAAAGAGGTATGAGGCCGAGTTGAGCATCTGAAAGAACCATCAGTTTCTATCTCAAAGCACAGTATAGCTTACACAAAACCTGTTTAGTGGAAGGAACGATACTTGCATTTGACTTTGCTGTTAAACAAGAGTCTCGTGAAGCCTCTGAGGTAGTTCTGGATGGTTCCATTTGATGGCCAAAATTGCAATTTCTTGAAACTCTGAGGTCTTGACTCTGTTGTGGTTAGGAGAGTCCTCTCTCCTGAGTAAGCAGTTCTGAAGGACTGCAGACGACAATTCAGAGATGGGGGTACATGGACGGCCACGAGTAAAGAGAGAGAAGTGTCTAATAAGGTTGTGACGATGAGGAAATTTCCCCACCGGTTAATCGGCACGTGACAACACCGGTAATACCGGTATCACCGTGGGGGTGGGGGTTTGCTCTTTTTTCTGCTTTTAAATAGCTTATAAATGCGTGCGTATTATACTTTCACTTTCAGTTTTGCGGGAATTGGCAATTCTGCGTCAATTGTTTTAATGGACGACAACGAAACTACAAAAAAAAAAAAAAACTTTGGACCCAAAATATTGCCAAACAGGTGCTTTTGGACACTAAATCGTCCGCCATTCTCTTTCTGTAAATTCGACTCCTCGCACAGATAATTAACACGGCCAATTCACCATCAGCAATCACACTCCCTATCCAAGCACTACAAGAGAATCCCTTTAAATAGCCAAGCAGTCTTACCTTCATCATCTCTTGTTTTCAGCATCCCTCTCCCTGGGCAGGGGGAGTGCCCCGGGCTCGGCCAAACATGCTTAACTTTTACGCTGTTTATTATATGTAAGCGTGAACTCCTCACGTGATAAATGAAATATGACGCATTGTAGCTATGTTCAGTTTTTAATTAAATTGCATGCTCTCGTCTTAAGTAAATTATTTAGAATAATATTTTCCATTCAATTCAAATAAATATTTAATAAAAAAACGAATACTTAAAAAAAAAAAAAAAGTGGAGACGGTGTCACGGTGGAAAAGTGATGTCACCGGTGTTGCGTCTTAAAACCGGTAACACCGTCAACACCGTCTATCGTGGCAAGCCTAGTGTCTAATCATTGACATTTTCATGATGATGAGTTCCAGGGTTGAGTGCAACGAAATCCAGCGGTATCAGTCTGACTCTGTGTAGTTGAGAGCCATCTTCCCAGGTTGGGGAGACCGCACACGGCTCTATATGTTGAGGCCCGCTCTGGCTCTGGGTTGTGTGAGTTCAGCAATCAAGATTTTTCAGAAGACAGGACGGAACTATGGAGGAGCCCTTTAAAGTCTAGGAAGAGTCATGCACAATGAGAAGGGCTAAATTTAAAAGCAGGAGGATGGAAATAATGGTTTTTATGGGTTTTATGAGCATTTGTCTTGGACCATTTGTCTTTCGAATGGTTGTGGCATTTTATATTCGGATTAAAGTACGAACACACATGGCATTCTATGAGGAGGTGGCATACACCAAAGTGTGCATCATTAAATGCATTAGTTTGATAGGAGACACATAGTTATACGTTGGGTTACATTGACTAGTACTTCACATATTAAGCATGCATACAACAACAACAACAACAAAATAAAATTCAAGAGACATTATACAAGACAGTTATAGTACACACCTTAAAGAAAATCTGTGTCCATTCAAAGAAGTTTTTCTATGAATTAGGTACGAGTCCATTTCTATGAGCATAAAGTCTTTCCTATAGGAAAGGAGTAGGAAAGGTTTTTCTGCCTGCATTCCTTTGGATAGTAAAACTAGTGTCATCAGATGGTTGCTCTGGTGACTGAGCTCCTTTTGGATGTTATGCAGCGTTCCAGGTAACCTTTTACTCGTGTTTTTCCAGCCTTCTATGCATAAAAGTGCACCCGAATGGCAGTCAAACCCTTGACTTCCCATCCGCGAAACCACCATGTCAGCACCATTATTTAAATTATTTAAAAATCATAAAATATGACTGGATTTTTTTTTTTTTGATTCTGTCTCTCACAGTTGAGGTACACCTACGATGAAAATCACAGATTTCACCATTCTTTATAAGTGAGAAAACTTAAATCAGCAGTGTATGAAATACTTATTTGCCCCATTTTACTTGTTGAAATTCATGCCAGACTTGTTAGCCCACCTTTTCTTGGCACAAGTGGACAGTTTAGTAAGAAGGAACTTGTACGTACACACAACATAACTCACTTGAGAATTTATATTTAATATTTGCCAAGGTTTCAGTAAATAATTTCAGCCTTCAAAATTATTTGTGCTATTTCAGTCAAAATTTCTGCAGAGCTATTTGAAACTATTTACGTACAAAAACAGAAATGCGGTCTGGTACATACTAATATATACATATAAAATTGCTCCTTCTAAACTTTTCAATGTCTTTCAGGTTTCTCTGATTGTGAAACTTATGTTGCAGAAGGTCTGTCTCCAGTGTGAAGCCTCATGTGAGCGGTAAGGTTTCCTTTAAGTGTGAAACTCTTTCCACATGAAAGGCAGGTAAAAGGTTTTTCTTCGCTGTGAACTGTCATGTGAGCCTGAAGGTTTCCTCTAAATCTGAAAGTCTTTCCACAGTAAGGGCAGATATAATCCTTCTCTCCAGTATGAATTCTCATGTGTAGATTTAGGTTTGTCTTGTTTGAGGAAGTCTTTCCACAGTGACTGCACATGAACGGCTTCTCTCCAGTGTGAGATGTTACATGATTTTTAAGGTGGTCACTGTCTGAGAAACTCATTCCACACTGATGGCATATAAAACTGAGAGAGGGAGCTCTTGAGTGACCCACCATGTGCTTTTTAAGGGTTCCCTTATGACTGAACTTCTTTTCGCACTGATCACATGCATATGGCTTCTCACCAGTGTGAATGTTCATGTGATACTCAAGGTTTGGTTTGGTTGTAAAACCTATTCCACAAAGTTTGCAGAGGTACGGCTTCTCTCCAGTGTGAGTTCTCATGTGCCTGTTAATGCTTCCTTGTTGACTGAAATGTTTTCCACACAGAGGGCGTGTGTAAGGCTTCTCACCTGTGTGGACGTTCATGTGGCTTTTGAGGGCTGCTTTTTTAGTGAAAGATTTTCCACACTCTTGGCAGGTGAAAGGCTTCTCTCCAGTGTGAATCCTCATGTGGACTTTAAGATTTCCATGTTCACTGAACTGTTTTCCACACTGTTGGCAGGAGAAAGGCTTTTCTCCAGTGTGAATCCTCAAGTGGACTATAAGGTTTCCATGTTGACTGAAACTCTTTCCACAATACTGGCAGGTGAAATTAGTTTTACTTGAAGTATTTTCTGTCTGAGAGCAACTAATTGATTCTCGTCCAGTTATAAAATATTGATCTTCATCTTGCATTTCATCTAGTACTTCACTCTCCATTCTCGGCACCATCAGTTCTAAAAAGAGACAAATACAAGTTAACCCCTGTTTAAAAGCAACAGAAGAACAGAGTGCAACAATGGCCCAAATCTGCCATTTATTCTGGAGAGTCACAGTCCTGCAGAGTTTAGCTCCAACACACCGCTAATAAGTTAACCTTGAAGACCATGATTCAGGTGTGTTCAGTTAGAATTGGAGTTAAACTCTGCAGAGCTGAGCTTGACACCCCAGTTTACATTTATAGAAAGTCTTGGATATGTGAAAACATCAAAATGTGTTCTACTGGGGATGTTTGAAGTTTATTCCACTTCAAATTTGTTCGCAATTACCTCCATATTGTGGACTCAGATGTACATTATTGGAATCAACTAAGTTTTTTTTTTTTTATGCAGCATTACATATACATAAAGTTATGCTTGGGATTTTGGGGAAAACTTCTGTAATACTTAACTAAGATGTTTATGTCCTTCTTTTTTCAGTCGTAAGGAAATTATGTTTTTTGAGAAAACTGTTCAGGATTTATGTGGTTTGAACTTCTAAAATGCAGTGTCAAAGGGCTCTAAATGATCACAGCCAAGGAAAGAAGGGTCTTATCCAGCAAAACAATTAGTTATTTTCTAAAAAAATAAAATTTACAACTTATGTACTTTTTAATTTCAAATGCTTGTCTTGCTGAGCTAGACAAGACGTTTGAGGTTAAAAAATATATAAGTTGTAAATGTTTTCAGAAAATAACTGATCGTTTCACTAGACAATAAACTTCTTCCTCGGCTGGAATAATTAAAAGCCCTTTGACGCCACATTTAAACTGCATTTTGGAAGTTCAAACTTGGGGGGCACCATAGAAGTCCAATATATGATGAGAAATCCCTTTGTAAAATACTCTTAAACAAAAAATGAAGAAACATACAGTATCTCACACAAGTAAGTACACCTATTACATTTCAGCAACCATTTTAGTATATCTTCTCAAGGGACAATACTATAGAAATGAAACTTGGATATATTTTAGAGTAGTCAGTGTCCAGCTTGTATAGCAGTATAGATTTACTGTCCTCTAAAAATACAGCCATTACTGCCAAAATAGCTGGCAACAAAAGTGAGCACACCCTAAGTGATAACAGCAGTATGTTGTTTTGCCATGTAAAGCCACATGTCCAATTCATTATGTTTATGTTTTGGTCTGCTTGACTGTTCTGTGCATCAAGTGCAGAACCTGGCTTCAAAAAAAAAAGAGTCCATGAGCATGAATTACTGGACCCATGTTCGGTGGTCTGATGAGACTATAAGATCAACTCAGATGGTGTCCAGCATGTGAGGTGATGCCCTGGTTAAGAGTACCAAGAAAAATGTGTCTTGCCTTCAGTCAAGCATGGTGGTGGTGGCATCATGGTCTGGGGCTGCATGAGTGCTGCTGGTTCTGGGGAGCTGCAGTTCATTGAGGGATGGATTCCATTATGAACTGTACATTCTGAAGCAGAACTTGATGCCTTCCCTCCAGAAACTAAGCTGAATGGCAGTTTTCCAACATGATAATGACCCCAAACACACCACCAAGAGTCTGAAGGTGATGGTGATGGGTTGCTAAGTGTTTCTCCAGACCTGAACCCTTTGGGGCATCCTCAGGTGGGAGGTAGAGAAGCACCATGTGTCTAATGTACTGCAGCTATGTGATGCCATTATATGGAAGAGGATCCCAGCAACAACCAGTGCAGCTCTGGTCAATTCCATGACTAGCAGGATTAAGGCAGTGCTGGATAACAATGGTGCTAACATAAAATATTGACACTTTGGACACAGTTTTGACAAGTTCACTTAGGGTGTGCTCACTCTCGTTGCCAGCTATTTTGACAATAATGGCTGTATGCTGAGTTATTTTCAGAGGACAGTAAATCTATACTGCTATACAAGCTGCACACTGACTATAAAATATATCCAAGTTAAAGTTATATAGTATTATCCCTTCAGACATTATACTAAATTTGTGTGAGGGGTGTACTCACTTTTGTGGGATACTCTATAGCAGTTGTTCTCAAACTGGGGTATGCGAGGTGACGGAAGGGGGTTCGCGAACAAAATGCTGAGCTTTGCCATTAATTTGGTTCTACCCCAATTTAAAGTAACAATAAAACAGAGCATATATTTCTGACAAGCAAAATGCCACTTTTATGCTAAAACAGGAAAATGGGAGTGCCGTAAACAAAGAGATCAAATTACCTCATCTCTTGCAGTCAAAACTGACTGTATCCATTCCAGCAGTGTGCGTATGATAGGATGCCTGCAAAGTATGCTACTTTAGCAAACAGCGCTGCATGTACTTAAGTGTCTTTTAAGTATATTTGTAGCACTTAATAGCAAAGAACAAATATTGACACATTCTGTACATAGATTGATACAGAAACAACACTTTTCATGTTTAAAATATGAGTACTGATATGAGTACTTACTGAATGAATGAAAGACGCTTCACTTATTAAGACCACTTACTGCCACCTACTGGCGATTTGAGTTATTTATTGCCAGCCTAGGCTGATTGGCTGATTTTAGCTGGTCATAGCTGGTCAGCAGGTTGGTTTTAGAGGGATTTTGGCCATTTTTCCTGGCTGGTCTTAAATGTCAGGCTGGGAAACCAGCTACTCCCATCTTTAACCAGCTACGACCACTGCTCTTTACTGAAAAACATTCAGTAAAGAGCAGTGTTAAGCAAGACTGGCAGGAGACTGTATGTCAGCTTCATGATTTGACTGATTTAGATTACGTAGAAAGAGCGACAGCTCAACGCATTAAAGGAAAGGAATATTCGTGTTTTCCTAACCGCTGACCAAAAAAAAAAAAAAAAAACTAAATCCATTTTTGATGTATTTTGTGAATAGGGAGGATTGGGTTCACTCACGTACAAGCTAGTCTAGTCTAGTTAATAAAATGTTATTAGTAAGAATTTTGAGCTTCTGTATCACCTCAAAAAAATACAAAATATAGCAGCATGTATTGCATTTTTTTAACAATCAAACTAAGAAATTAATCAAATAGTTCTCTGCTGCACATTAGTATGTGTCTGGTCATTTGATCTCAACATATTTTTGTTCACATGAGGCTCCATTTCAAATAAAACCACTGTAATAATGACACTCTTTATTATAAAAATATTATTAACGAGAATAAAAACAAACCTGTTTCTTCCTCGTCATCTTCTTGTTTCACAATGAATACTTCTTCAATCTTTATGTCTTCATCCTCCTCTTTAATAAGCGCCATCTTTATAACAGTGCGTCACGGGGATCTCAGTTGCTTCAGCAGGAGTTTTTCTGTCTGTTTGGACAATCAGTCATAATTAAGATCAGAACAATTAACAGAAATTAATGCAAACTAAATCTGGGTGCATCTCAGTCAGAGGATAATAGTTAAAGTAGTTCACTTCCAGAACAAAAATGTACAGATAATGTACTCACCCCCTTGTCATCCAAGATGTTCATTTCTTTCTTCATTTGTAAGGAAATTGTTTTTTGAGGAAAACATTTCAGGATTTCTTTTCATTTAATGGACTTCTATGGTGCCCCCAAGTTTGAACTTCCAAAATGCAGCTTAAATGCAGCTAAATGATCCCAGCTGATGAAGAAGGGTCTTATCTAGCGAAACGATCGGTTATTTTACAATTTATTTACTTTTTAATCTCTACACAGAGTACACACAGAGCCAGACAAGATGAGCATTTGAGGTTAAAAAGTACATAAATTGTCTTTTTTTAAGAAAATAAACAATCGTTTTGCTAGATAAGACCCTTTTTTTCATCAGCTGTGATCGTTTAGAGCCATTTGAAGCTGCATTTTAGAAGTTCAAACTCCACTATATGGAGAAAAATCCTGAAATGGTTTCCTCAAAAAAACAATTTCCTTACGACTGAAGAAAGGAGGACATAAATAACAAAAATCAGAACAATGTCTAAAAGCTGCTATTAAATAAAGGTGTACAGTAAACAAGCTAAAAACCACAGAACTGTTTTTATAAGCTGTCGACCTAAAAAAGAGTGTTTAAGAACAAGAACAAAAGTAGAACGCAATGTGTCTTACTACTCTGAGAACTATGCGCTGGAGGGAAATTTAACGGCAAGAGTAAATATTCATTATTTAACCATGTCAAAGAATTATTTCACCACCCTGAAATGAAGAGATGTATTGAGAAACTGAATTTTATTGGTCAATGTCAGTGCACCTTTTCTTTACCTTGCTTTGTTGGAGAAATGATCCAACTGAATGGCCCAACGTGAAATATCCTGACATCTACTATTTGTGTTTTTTAGGTCAAGAGCTTATAAAAACGTAGTTTTGGTGTTTTTTAGCTTGTTTACGGTACACCTCGTCTCATAGCAGCTTTTACACCTTGTTTCTGTTTTTAGTTAGAAGTCAGAAATGACAAGGAGTCCGCTTCCCGCAATACAAAGTCAATGGAGAGCATTGGAATGATGGTGGTTTTCCAGAAAAAGGGAAACCAGTTAAAAACAGCTCCTTCCATCTTAAGCCAGTGTAGGCTGGGTTTAGCTGTTTTTTTCAGCAGGGTAATCGTTTCAGAAAATTTACAAATTTAGATCATTTTACAGATAATTTTAATTTTGCGCATTTACACTCATTTTGCCAGCACAGGTCCCATAAGACGGCATTAACCCTTGTGTGACCTTATGGACATTTTTTTCCATTTCAGTTTTGTTTTTTTGTTATAAGTGTGCCTGTGTTAATCTGCATACATTTTGGCTCAGGTGTTTATTTTTATTGAAATTTTAATACTTAACCATCATTTCCTTCAAAAAAATCAATTTTACTCTCTGTACAATACTCACACTCAGGACCTTAAGGACAAAAATGTCCACATTGAAACCCATTAAAACTGCAATTTTTTAACCCAGGGCCATTTGACTGTAAAATGATGCTAATGCTAATAGGCATTCATTCTATCGGCAAGGCTTCAAATTTAGAATTTAGAATCTAATAAGCAAAGAAAAAATTCTGCTCAGCATTTAGTACATGGAAATTACTATTTTTCATTTTTTCATTAAAAAAAAAAACAAAACAAAAAAAAAAACACCTGTGGCATTATGCAAACAAACCAGCATTTAAAGAGCTACAATTCGGAAAATGAATGAATATTTGGTATCTATGGATAGAACAGATGTTGGTTAAAAAATAGACATAAGTGAAAGTGGAAAAAATATTAATAAATCATATTTTTATGACAGTTTTTGGACATGGACAGTTTTGTCCATTTTGCACCTATGTGTAAAAATTTTTTTTAACTCACAATGGTTAAATGTGTAGAAATACCCAATTGTAGCAGTTTTTAGTAACGTACTGAACGCAATGCATCAGAAAATCCCATCTGCCTGTTTACATGACAGTCGCATTGGCACATATCCGATTTATATCTGATTTATTTCCACATATGAATGAGGACTGAAACTGATCTCGAAATATCCGAATGCATGCGGTTTTCCCCGTCTACACATTTGCATGTTTAGTTTAAATTAATTCAGATATAGAGTGCGAAATGAGACGCAGCATCTCTATTTATCATGAGCAGAAGCGCTTCACTCGTGAAAATAACGTTCTTTAACCCTAGATAAAGTATTAA
The DNA here is from genome assembly GCF_049309525.1 of Garra rufa. Taxonomy (NCBI): domain Eukaryota; kingdom Metazoa; phylum Chordata; class Actinopteri; order Cypriniformes; family Cyprinidae; genus Garra; species Garra rufa. The sequence goes on from NC_133361.1 coordinate 81,240,019, forward strand.
ACTGCTATATTAGATAAAATGATTACTTTACAGTTATTTCACGAGTTCGCCCTTACATCTAATCTGCTTGAGCGAGTATTAAGCATATTTTTATTTCTGTCCTGGGGAAGGGTTCCGGGCCGGAATACAGGCCGGAACCAGAGAACTCCCCCTGCTAGTGTAGGATAGAAACAGATTAGAAGTGGGGAGTAGGGGTGGAGGAGGGATGCCAAGAAACTGTCGCTGAATGGAGGTAAGACGGCTGGTAATATATAGAGGATGCGCTGATTGAATGATTGGTTAAACAGGTTGCACCTGTGCCGAATGGGTTGATTATCTGATCGTGCTCCTCCTGAACCTTGTTTAATCAAACATCATTTAAAAGCTGTAACATATACGTAAATGTTTGCATCTATTTAAACACTTTAAATGTGGAAAAACACAAACCTTTCTAGAGTCAAATCACAACAGATGCACGAGCGCCGCGCAGACTCATGATGTCATCGTCAGATCAAATAAAAGTCATGCTGTCTAAAATCACTAAAGTGCAGAAAGAAAGGTAACCAGATTTCTCAAATGGAAACCATGGAGATTTCTTACTTGAGTGGTTAAAATATCCCTGAAATATCATTTGTTATCACCTATTTAACAAAACAAGGACAATATTTTTAATGTTTTCAATTGTTGTGATAAAGGTTACTATTTAAGTTAATAATTACTATGTTCAAGATTATTATTCATTTTTTAGTCTGGTTTTAACACAGATCAGCAAAAAACACACTATAAAAACAGTTAACTGTAACCACTGTAAATAGCAAGCAATTCAAAACAATATTTTAACATGATTTACAAAAACCTTACAAAAATAAAATTAAATATGGAAAGAGTAATAAGTAAAAGTGCCTTTCCCAACTGTATTTAATATTTCAATACTTTTTTTATGTTGATGCTTGGAAATGACTATTACTATCCTTGATTAGGCTTATTATTTAGCATTTTTGGATTTTATTCACAGAGTATGTGTTCTCTGTAAATGTAATTGTTGCAAGTGTAATTATTTAGGTTTTATTTAATCATTTATTCATATTGGGGTGTACCTTCATCACATGACATAGTTAAGAAATGAGTAACTTACTGTTGTGGTGTTAAAACTTGGGGATGTTTAAAAAATGTTTGCAAAAATCCCCTAAAGTTATTTTTCACAGGAATTTATATTTAAATATATTTAGTCTGCTGAAAATATTAAAAACTACAAATAAAAGAGTTTGAGATTCTATTTAAAGGGCAAAATTACAATGTTTTGGTGCAGAAACCATACCAGGATTCGGGAACCTTTTAGAAAAAAAAAATAGAAAATAATTTTTTTTCATATTTTTTTATTCTTCCTTATCTTTTTTTTTCCATTTTATTATTTTGTACAAGCGCAAAACGTACATGTTAGTATGTTTTTATTTATGCTGAAACATACAATTTAGATGTAATTCAATGTTTAAAACGGTACAAATCGCCAGAAAAGTAATTTATGCATCTTTTATATCATTATGCATAATGCATTTTTATCAATAAACGATTTAGATATTTAGATCCCTTAACCTACTCCCAAACCTAAACCTACCCATTTTATAGTGAATATAAAAAGATATAAAACGTTATTCACCCAAATATGCAGGAAATAACCATTTTAGTAACAATATGGCAAAAATGGCTAATCCCACTCCTACATCTAAACCTAACCATAACTATCTCTGTACAATATAAGGAAAACATGACAGGCAGATAAGGAAAGGAATGGAGGTGACGTGAGGCCATGTATGGTGACCCATACGAGGAATATGTGCTCTGCATTTAACCCGTCCAAGTGCGCACACACACACACAGTAGTGAACACACACACCGAGCAGTGGGCAGCCATTACTGTGGTGCCCGGGGAGCAGTTGGGGGTTCGGTGTCTTGCTCAAGGGACTCACCTCAGTCGTGGTATTGAGGGTGGAGATTCACTCCCCCCACCTACAATCCCTGCTAGACCTGAGACTTGAACTAGCAACCTTTGGGTTACAAAGTCCGACTCTCTAACCATTAGGCCACGGTGCAATCACAATCATGTATTTATTGCAAAAATGTCAAAATCAGTACCAAAAGTAATATAAATGGCAGTTCGCTGCAGTCGCAGTCCTCTCTGGTGGAATACATAAGATTTGTGTGAGGTGCAGAGCAGAATTTAAGTTGTTAACACTCTGATCAATTTGACATTTTTTCTTAGTAACTGAGGTTCTTAAATCATGTTCTCTACATTTTATTTTGTAATTAAATTACACAATGCCATTACATGTAACTAGTTACTCCACAACACTGGTTAAAAATATATTTTTTGTGACCAGTTTTCACAGATGTGAAATAAATCTGCAATTTGCAGCTAAATTTTAGAATACTTTTTGTCAATGAACACACATGTAATAGAGAGAGCATAAAACATAACTTTGAAAAGCTATTGTAAAAACGCAAGTGAGAATTCACGAAACAGAGCACTTTATATTGAAGATTCTTTATTTTCTGAAGTGACAGACTAAAACAGCATTTGTTGTCTCTTGCTCAGCGTAATACAAACATAAAGTCCTTTTTAAAATTTCACTTGTCAAACAGGGGAAATACAATTCCAAAGATGTACTTTATCGCATATATTTACTGTCTTCAGACAGATATCCGTAATTGATGAGGTTGAGTTGAATTACATGTTACACCGTTTGCCTTTCCAAAAGGGTTCCGGTTTATATTCAGCTGCAGAGAGTGTAATTTCAATGATGCTGTCTATGGCTTTGGCAGCAAGGGATGCACATGGCTGGCCACATCATTGAAGGAGAGCGGGAAATAGCTGGGAACTTCATCTCCAGGGAAAGACACAAGCTGGGCACCCTGACGATTGACCTCCTCGTATAGCACCCAGACACCACCTTTCACTTTGTGGGAGGAAGCAATGTCACTGAAATCAATGTCTTGAAGACTGGTTTCTTTGCGTAGGGTCACGCTTCTTCCTTGATAGTTCACATGCTCAAACAGCTGGATTTCAGGGTTGTCCAGGTCATCTGTGATGATCTTGAGGGAAGAAAACCTTCCTTTGTCATCAAGAGTAGCATACTCTCCTTGTTGAAACACCCGCTGCTTTCCAGCAAAATTCTTGTCATAGTACGCTACCCATGGCGCACCAATAACTTTGATAGATGAGATGACATTGCTGAAGCCCTTTTCTTCTAAATTGCGGACATTGTTTTCAAATTCAGCTCTTCTGCCCTGGAAGCCCTCTTCTGTAAAAACAACAATCTTGCTCATTTCGAACAATGACTGGAGCAGATTAGAGGCTGGAGATTGCAAGTGCTTCTTTGTCAGCTTCTCATGGCTCTGCCAGTAAAAGTGAGTGGAATGGTGTGCAGAGCTGCCTTTTTTAAACCACAATTACACCAAAGTGGGTGTTAACAAAGATATGCCAGTACATGTAGATCTGGCAGCTGAGAAACACAAGCTGCATGCCAAATCTGTATGGTAAAAACAAACAGATTTTTGATGTGGAAAGTTTACTAGCACATGTCAAGTCAAGTCAAGTCACCTTTATTTAAATAGCGCTTTTAACAATACAGATTGTGTCAAAGCAACTGCACAGTATTTAAACAGCACAATAGTGTGTGAGTAACGCATTATTGTAAACAATCAATGTTCAGTTAAAGGCAGTTCATCAATGAATTCAGTGATATCATCATCCAGTTCAGTTCAAATAGTATACGATATCGCTGGAAAGCGTCCCCAACTAAGCAAGCCAGAGGCGACAGCGGCAAGGAACCAAAACTCCACAGGTGACAGAAATGGAGAAAAAAACCTTGGGAGAAACCAGGCTCAGTCGGGGGACCAGTTCTCCTCTGGCCAGACCAAACCAGCAGTTTGTACCAATGTCTGATTGTAGAGAACTCATCAGGATCCAATCAATCAATTGCAGTTTCACTCTGTCCTAGAAGGTTTCAATTTGAGCAGATGATTTACTATCACTGTCATCATCAGAGCACACTTGAACAGTACATTCAGCATCTTATCTTCATGGCTCATAATCATGATCTCAACCATATTCTCAAAACTATCATTTTCAAAATTAATATTTTGATCGCCGACAGCTTATTCATCACATCCATCATCAAATGACAGTGACATTTATATTATATATAGTGTTATGTCCTCGGACTTACATTATTATTTGTATTTATTTTTGTATTCATATCTGACGATTTTTTGTTGTATTGTGTGCTATACATTGTGCACAGTCTCTCTCTATCCCTCTCTCTCCTTCTGGCAGCTCTTGATTGGGACCAGCTGCAGGAGATTGTGTGGCGAGCGTTTGAATGCTAGAAGCAGAGCAGTTTAGGATTCGCGTAGGTGTCTATTCACGTAGGATAGAGCAAACTTTTTGCCCATCGCCGTTCCTTTAACTTGGAAATAGAAACGTGAATCAAATTCAAAGTAATTTTTGGTCAAATTGATTTCCAGTAATTTTAGAATATATTTATCAGGCCTCCTGGGATCAGGGTACTGCTTCATACATACCTGTCTCGATGTTTGTGTAGAGACTATCCATATCGATGGTGAATAGAAGCGAATTATACCTAAACCGTTGTTGGATGCCCAATTTTGTGTTTGTGGTCTTTGTTTGTATTGTGTGTTGATGAAAGTTCTTTCATGTGGAAAGAAGTCATTGTTTTGATTAGACAGAAAACGTCTGTTTTCTGTATTTCTGTTTCTGTCATTTTCCCATTGACCAGCCGGTCCAAATTGAACACAGCTATGGAAAGATCTAGATTTAACCCGGTATTTATTATGTCGATATGGCTAATTAGAATAATGACTCTCTATTTGATCGTCTTTATTTACGTCATAATCACGTGGGTTAGCCCGGAAACGGTCTGTTGTATGTGCTCGAGGGTCGTCTGAGCAGACTGGATAGCTGTAATTATCTCGTCCGAGATCAAAGTCCATTCCTAACCCATTCCTCTGCCAGCCTTGTGCACGAGTGTGTGTGTTCATGTTTATGTGACAAAAATACGGTTCTGCGTCTGATGGTCTTGACGTGAATCTCGTATCTTGGCTGTAAGTGTTGTTAGATCTAAAGTTTTCTCTATATCTCGCCATAATAGTGATATTTTACGCGTTCAAACTGAAAATTCTTTTTTACTTCGATGTTAACTGTATTCGCGACGTTTCAAAGTACACTACTTCTTCTTCAGGCATACATTCAATGAACATCATTTGTTAGAAAAATCAATAGTATCAAGCTTGTAGTAACTGTTGTATCGAGCATTTAGAAGAGCAATGATCAGGGAGCCATTGTGGGTCAGGCAGTTCAGGGAGCCATGACAGAACAGACAGTCCTAGGAGCCATGGCGGATCAGGCAGTTCAGGGAGCCATTGCGGATCAGGCAGTTCAGGGAGCCATGACAGAACAGACAGTCCTAGGAGCCATGACTGATCAGGCAGTTCAGGGAGCCATGACAGAACAGACAGTCCTAGGAGCCATGACTGATCAGGCAGTTCAGGGAGCCATTGCGGGTCAGGCAGTTCAGGGAGCCATGACAGAACAGACAGTCCTAGGAGCCATGACTGATCAGGCAGTTCAGGGAGCCATTGCGAGTCAGGCAGTTCAGGGAGCCATGACAGAACAGACAGTCCTAGGAGCCATGACTGATCAGGCAGTTCAGGGAGCCATGACAGAACAGACAGTCCTAGGAGCCATGACTGATCAGGCAGTTCAGGGAGCCATGACAGAACAGACAGTCCTAGGAGCCATGGCTGATCAGGCAGTTCAGGGAGCCATGACAGAACAGACAGTCCTAGGAGCCATGGCGGATCAGGCAGTTCAGGGAGCCTTGACAAAACAGACAGTCCTAGGAGCCATGGCGGATCAGGCAGTTCAGGAAGCCATGGCAGAGCAGGAAACTCAGGCATATGGCCCCCCAAATTTTCTTGGGGGGAATTAGGGTACTATAGCCCCATTAGAGTTCAGGAGGAGCGGATTCTGGAGGGCATATGTATGTCAGTAAAGTATGTCATTTAATAATATTTCATTGATTATGGGCCAGACTTACAGCTTGCATCAGCGTAAAACCATCTTTTGGTGCTGAAATAGTACTGTCAGGATTTACTAAATACGCGCAGAGTAGAATTAGGGCTGAAAAGGTGTAGACACAGTTACTGTATGTGCCTGACCTGATTGAATATCCATATGTAGGAGTTTCTATTCAGACGCAAAATTTATGTCAGAAGAGTATTAAAATGAATCTGTAACACATTTTACTAATGTTTGTGCTTGTCAAATTACTGGTTCTGCCATTATTTAACACCCAAAAAAGCATGCCTTAAAGCAGGCGGTAATTTGTGCTGCGCTTGATAGATTGCGCTGGTCATTATAGAAATGAGATGTTGTGTCTTTGTTATTTAATGTGTGCACTTGGATGGGTTAAATGCAAATGCAGAGCACAAATTCCGAGTATGTGTCACCATACTTGGCCATACGTCACATCCTTTCCTTTTTCTATCTTTTCCTTTTCAGTACCGTGTTTACCCACCGTGCAAAGCACAAAAAGTCATTTTGTTTAAATTAAGCTGTAATATGTTGAGTATTTACTTGAAATAACATGGAAGATTTGTCTTCAGAAGTTGACAATATAATATTTTCATTGTAAAGTATTTGTAGTACAACTTGTACAGTTAGAATTATTTGTTTAGAACTGTTTTATATGGCTGCTGCCCAGTAGCGAAAGTGTTGCAGAAGTTCTGTCTTGAGAACTTGGTGAATGTTGTCAGGAGGTATTCCTGAAATGGTGTCACCACTGAATTGTTTTGGAATTTTGCTGTGCTGGATTTCTTGTCAGTGTTTTAATGACAACTGATTACAGTTTTTTACAGACGCTAGGACACATTTCTCAATACTTAGGCCACTTTTGCAAAACTCTTCACACAATTCTCCTAACTGACTTTCAGCTTGGCAAAGCAGTTCATTTCACATTCAAAATGCACTACAACTACCAAAACACTTTATTCAGGTCTCAAATAAACTTATTCTTCCAGAACACTAGCAAAGGTTGACAGCCGACAAACACACTTTGTCACCCACAAAACAATGACCTAAAAAACACTAACAACACGTAGCATTACACAGTGTTTTCTTGTGTAAAACAAGGAAACATCTGTTTATAATTGCAATATATATTGTTTATAACTGCAATATATGTTACTGGAATGAATCAGACATGATGCAGAATTCGTCAATATTTTATGTCGTTTTTTTATTTTTTATTTTTTTGTACTAAGTAATTCCAAAATACAAGAATTTGTATACACACCATCAACTGATACAGATAAAAAAGTAATGCTAATCTACTGCATTTTTAGATTTGAAATATGTTTCAATAAAATATTGCTGTTGAATTTTGCTGTCTTATTCAGTTTTGCATTATGTTATTGTTTTGAACATAAGTTTAACAGTTTTGAAAACAGTATGTAAGCATGTGCAAAATGTCCTGTACGTACAAAGATTTTTGTCAGTTGTTGTGTCTGAGTGAGAAAAGAATTCATGAAATTTGAGAGATGTAGTCATTGAATGCATTTTGTGCCAAAACAAAGATAATTGATCCTCAGTTTAGCCCACATAAACTTCTGTTGTGCTCACTGTGTGAAGAGTTTTGCAAAAGTGACCTAAGTATTGAGAAATGTGTCCTAGCGTCTGTAAAAAACTGTAATAAAAACCTCTAAAGCCTTGCGGATATAACTTCATGGAGTGGAGTTTGAATGCTATCATCATTGATCTGTTCCTGTGGCTGCTCAGGTATTTCACAGCTCTCTAAGTGTATTGGGGATTTGATGAATTGCAGATTGAAGTTCTAACAGAAGTTGTATAGCACAATACATGCTGTGACAATGTATTTTATGTTGCTTGTCCTTAAGTCATTCCTTTTCATCAGAGACTGCCATTTTCCCTCAAGGCATCCAAATCTGTGCACCACATGGATGCGTGCCCAAGCAGTTGCTGTGCCCTCAGGGAAAGGCTTTAAAGCATTATTGTTTAGTCTGTATGCAGAGTCAGCCACAATCAAAACAGTTATGTCGACGTGTTAATCTTTCTTGTTATTTTTGTAAAGAAGTTTCAAATCTCAAGCTTTTGGGAAAGGTGACAACATGTTGGCTGGCCAGGGAAATGCCACAAAGCTTTCATCAAAGTCAAGGAACTTGTAATTACGGTATACAAAGGTTTGAAGCAGGACACTGTACCAACCTTTAGGATGTGGTAGTCAATGTGGTATGTTTAAGATGCAATATGAATGTGTGTGCCATCTCGGGCACCACCACACATTGGGAATTCAGTCTTGCTTTCAAAGCCATCCATACTTTTTTAGCTTGGTCACATATTTCTTTTTATTTAAATGTTTTTTTTGGTGCCATAACTTGTTTGCTGTTTTATAACAGTCATGTGATTGCTCCAAAATACCACTAGATAAAAATCAATTTATCTTTATGCCACTCTTTGGTTTTCCCTACTTCAAGGTGTAACTTGTTTCAGCTGCATTTGATATCAGTTTCTCTTTTAAATAATGTTACACAGTACAATAAATTACCATGTCCCTTTGCTCAGTGGAAAGAATAAGTTTGTGAACCCTTTTTGGATTTAATATCTGGATTTCTGCACTGATTATAGAAGGAATAGTTCACCCAAAAATTAAAATGTTGTCATTAATTACTCACCTCATGTCGTTCCAAACCAGTTGTGGACAAAGTACACACACCAACTACTTGAGTTAAAGTAGAGATACACTAGGTAAAATATTACTCCAGTAAAAGTTAAAATGCTCCCTTTACAATTTAACTTGACTAAAAGTACTAAAGTATGTGCCTTCATGCGTACTTAAGTATCCAAAGTACTAAGATTTATTATGGCTATAATATCTCGTTATCATTTTTGTCACATTTGCTTAATCAACAATATGTGAAAAGGCTCTAATGTTACTCTAAGCACACTGATCTAGTAATAGAATGAGGCACTTACGTCTATTAAAATTATCATGAGCTCAAAACCTTTTCCTTTAGAACCAAATGAAATAACACCATTTCAGAGCAGGCTGTTTCAATTTAAGGTTTATTTGTAAAGTTACAAGTTGAAGTTTATTAAAACTTGTATTAAACACAGGTTCACATGAGTTTTCTTTCACTACAGTATATTGTATCTGAATGTCTCGTTGCATAAAAATAAACTGGCCATATCAGATTTTTTTTGTATCAGAAACACATCGATTTCAGTCACAGTCACAGCTGCATTTCAGTCATGCATTTCTCCAGGAAGAATGTTATATCAGTATTTGTGTCAGTGTATATCATTAGTCAGCATGCCATTAATTATACTTTTGGTGAGTATGCTAGTACAGTATTGCACTACTGATCTATCTAAAGTGGCAATATTATTTATTCAGCTTGAGAAGGAGCTGATTCTCAAAGTTTTCTGAGTCCATTCTTGCCCTCCTGGGACTGAAAATAAGCCCTGCTGTGCTGTAAAGACGTTCACAAGCTGCAGAAGCGGGTAAAGCAGTGTTGACCTGTAAAGACAACTTATGTCGAGTTCAGACTGCACGATTTTCAAAGCAATCGTGTCACAGATGTTTTCACACTGCAAGATGGATCGGCGACAGGAGGTTTCACACTGCATGACTTTACAATAGGAAGAATCGCCGACAACTTTGTCCCGGTCAGCAATACGTCTCACAACCAAACACACGCGAGAAGTGACATGGAAACAACGCGAGGTCAGGCGTGCAAGTTCTCACGTGAACAATATTTAAAAAGACTCCCAAGAACGCCCCCAAAAGATGTCTGTACAAACTTCTAAAAAATTGATTTGCCAAACCTATGAAACCTCCTTTTATAAGACGATATATTTTAGCAAAAATGGTACAAAAACATTAATGTTCCCCTTTTATTTGTTTTGAGCCTTCATACAAACAAAATAAATGTGATATCACTATCAAATAAACATAAGACTTCCAGACTCGCACTATTAATATTAATAATAATCAGCTTTGCTACAAAAAGTCTTTCATCAATTTATTAAATAATCTAGAAAGTGTCAGCAATATCTAATATGTGTTAAATAACAAGGGTTCCAGGTAATTCTGATACGTCTTAAATGTTGCATTACTGTAGTAATTTTCTATGACATGTCTGAACAAATAAACACATTCATAACACTAAATGTTGTCCAGTTGTCAGGTGCTCACATGAAACTTTGTTGTATGTCTCCATTTTTGCTAACCTATGTTTCTTCAATGTCGAGATATTTACGCCATTTGTTTAGTTTTATGATCTACGTATTACAGATACAACAATACATAAGTATTGCAATACATTTGAATACATATGACACACAAAAGCAATATAATAATATTTTTTTCTTTTAGAAAATGCCATTGTTTGCTGTTGGAATAAAACAGTACGTTAAGGTTGTTAATGTGCAGCAGTTACAGGAATTTGCCCAGATTTTCAGCGACTATCGGCATAATAACACACATTATCACAGAGATCAGGGAAAGTATCACCTTCAGACACTGCTTTCACATTTAAAGGAGAACTCCGGTGTGATATTGACCTAAAGTGTATTGAATCATGATACCGAGTGTGAACGTACCTTGCATATCTCATCTCGGTGTGTGTCCTGCTGTCCGAAATCTGGGGTCAGTTAGCCGATGCTCCCAACGGTGTCAATGAGAGCCAATAGGGCATCGAAGAAGCCATGTAAATAAATCAGTGTTTTACGCCATTTACGAGACACAAAGTAGCTCCACACTTCATTGGTAGACTTCCAAGGGCCCTGACATTTAAAACGAGACATTGAGAACTCAGAAAAAGCACCGGTAGTTTATTTACAAGTAGATTTATACAGACATCTTCCACCAGGAACAGACCGGTCGTCACCATCTTAAATGTAGTCACGATAAGTCGAGTGTCGAGCACGAAGGAAACTACAACCTGATACGTTGATAACCTGATAAATTCCTTGGTGCTCGACACTCGACTTATCATGACTAAGTTCAGGATGGCGGCGACCGGATTTTATTTTCCAGGTACTGTCTGTATAAATCTTCTTGTAAATAAACTACCGGTGCTTTTTCTGAGTTCTCAATGTCTCGTTTTAAATGTCAGGGCCCTTGGAAGTCTACCAATGAAGCGTGGAGCTACTTTGTGCCTCGTAAATGGCGTAAAACAGTGATTTATTTACATGGCTATTCCGATGCCCTGTTGACTTTCAATGACAACCTGTTGTGAGCATCGGCTAACTGACCCCAGATTTCGGACAGCTGGACACAAACCGAGATGAGATATGCAAGGTACGTTCACACTCGGTATCATGATTCAATACAATTTAGGTCAAAATCACACCGGAGTTCTCCTTTAACTCAGATATTGATCAGCAGGAACAAAGACACCAATTAAAGAAATTAAGCAGAAGCATCAATAAAGACTAAATGTGACACTTAATATGTCTATAAATACACATGTGAAATCATGTTAAGCAAAATATATTCCGTTTATTTTTTTTTTTATCTATCTGCTTATTATATTATATATATTATATGCATAATAATATTTTGCAGTAATTGTTATTTACACACATCTATTGTAAGTAACTATTTGCTTATTTCTGTGGTTACTTTAATCTCCAAGGTACTTTAATACCTTTAATACTTTAATATAAACAACTTTAATAAAAATAAATTATAGATATTATATACTATATCTTTTTAATAAAGACAATCTGGGGAAATGTAATTTACATTTTATTAAAGATTTCCATTCAGACAGACAGTCAAAATCAACTTTTTTTTATCCACTTTTAATGTAATCCTTTACAGTTGTATGGACATTCAATGAAATCCACTTGAACCAAATAAATATTATTAACCAAATATTATTGCCTTTATAGTCCTGTAATTTGATGAAAAGATGTTGATTTTGCATTTAAAAATAAGACCTTTAATAATATATTCTATATTCTAACGAACAGGACTGCGCTGCGCTCCTGTCTGTGATTCGGCTGAAGAAAGGTGAGTGTTTTTAAACTTTTAACGTGTTTAAATCAAAACAATTCGTTTAGAGAATTGTTTATAAAAATGTGAAATGAATTAGTACAGAGTGTAACTTGTTAAGGTTATTTTGCGTGAATAAAGCGCTCAGAAACAGTGCATCTGATTTCGCTCCCTAAATCTGAACCAGTTTATCATAAACACGAATTCAGTCACTGATGGAGAAACGGATCTTTGAGAAATTCCGAGTCAATTGAATCAGTTGATTCGCAAAATGATTCACTGTTTCGAATCAACACACACTGCTGACCAAAACTGGAAATGCATAGAAAATAACATAATAATAATCAGCATGGGTAATGATTTTTTAATGAACCTGTAATACTTTAAATGTTGCATGCTATTTCAGTAAAGACTAAGTTAAACTTAAAGCAAATAGGAGTCTTCTGTGTGTCCTTTTTATTCATTTCAGTTTATTTTTTCATTATTATTCTGAACTTAAACAGGACAAAGTGTTCAAACACACAGAAAAACTCCTGGTAAAACTGAGATCCACGCGACACAATTGTCAAGATGGCGTTTTTTAAAGAGGAGAGTGAAGACATGAAGATTGAGGAAACATTCAGAGTCAAACATGAAGACACTGAGGAACAAACAGGTTGGTTTTCATTTTCAAAGCTGAACTCATTTGTTCATTATTAAAATGTCCAGCTCTACAGAAATTAATAGAACTTAATGTTTTGTGTAGTAATTAAACATTTTATTTGTGTAATACTAAAACTTGGATTTTACAATATTCAGAGCTTCAAAAACATCAGTCTGCTAGTAATATGAAACATTTCTCCAGTTGACACAGCTTACTATATTCACTGCATGCTGTCTACATTAGTTCTTGATTTATAGAGCTTTAAAGAGCAGATAACATGGCCAGTACGTTTATAATAATGCATAATAATATGAAAAAAATATATATAATAATAATAATAAATCATCTGTTATGACCTTGATCTTCTGTCCAGCTCAGTTGTAAATGTATGTATCATCAGAAGTTGGTCTAGGATGAGTGTTTCTTCTCTTCTTCACGTAGTAGCAGCAGATGTGTGGAATCTTCTTCATATTAAGACCCACGATGTAAATTTGAGGAACAAACTCTCAATGAACCTTTAGCGACATTATTTTTTTTCCAGACAAACTGAGACTAGCTTGTATATGATCCAATGAGTTAGTGCTGTTTTTTACTTTACATTTACAAACAGAATACATTTTGAGAATAATTTAGATAGTACCACACACAACTTGTGTACTATAGTAAAAATTACAGATAATGTACTCACCCCCTTGTCATCCAAGATGTTCATATCTTTCTTTCTTCAGTTGTAAAGAAATGGTGTTTTTTTTTTTTTTTTTGAGGAAAACATTTCAGGATTTCTCTCCATATAATGGACTTCTATGGTGCCCCTGAGTTTGAACTTCTAAAATGCAGCTTCAAAGGGCTCTAAATGATCCCAGACGAGGAGAAGGTACTTATCTAGCGAAATGATCGGGTATTTTTGAAAAAATTTACAACTTATATACTTTTTAATCTCAAACCCTCATCTTGCTGAGCTAGACAAGACAAGAATTTGAGGTTAATAGGTATATAAATTGTAAAACAATTTAGAAAATAACCCATCATTTTTCTAGATTTTCATTTTTTCCTTGGCTGTGATCAGTTAGAGCCCTTTGAAGCTGCGTTTTGGAAGTTCAAACTCAGGGGCACCATAGAAGTCCATTATATGGAGAGAAATCCGGAACTGTTTTACTTAAAAAAACAGTTTCCTTATGACTGAAGAAAGAAAGATATGAATATCTGTGATGACAAGAGGGTGAGTACATTATCTGTAAATTTTTAAAAGTGTTTCTAGCCATCCAAGCATGCTTATATGTCTATGTAAAGGTGCATAACACAAACTCAAAATGTGAATAATAATTCCGCTCCATAACGGATAGCATAGTGTTATGCTATTCAACTGGGCTTAACATGCATTTGTTTTTTTTTGCCTTAGACATTGTGACAGTAAAAGTGGAGAGTCAAGATCTGAATGAAATGGAAGAGAAAGATATAAAACATGATTTCATAACTGGAGAAAAATCTTTTAGTTTTTCACAGACTGAAAAAACTTCCTCTCAAAAAAGAGCTCAGAAGACTGGAACTACAAGTCATTTCTTCTGCCAACATTGTGGAAAGAGTTTTAGTAAAAACGGAAACCTTAAAGTCCACATGAAAATTCACACTGGAGAGAAACCGTACACCTGCCAACATTGTGGGAAGAGCTTCCTAAGAACAGAGGATTTTAAGAGTCACCTGAGAGTTCACACTGGAGAGAAGCCGTTTGAATGTGGTCAGTGTGGAAAACGTTTCTCACATAAAGCAACCGTTTCTAATCATATGAGGATTCACACTGGAGAGAAGCCTTTCATCTGCAAACTGTGTGGAAAAACCTGGAATCAAAAAGAAAAGCTCAAGATTCACATGAGAGTTCACACTGGAGAGAAGCCTTTCACATGTGATCAGTGTGGAAAATGTTTCCCATACAGAGAAAGCCTTAATATCCACATGAGAATTCACACCGGAGAGAAACCTTACACCTGTCCTCAGTGTGGAAAGAGTTTCACGGTTAAAGGAAACCTTAAGATTCACATTAGAAGTCACACTGGAGAGAACCCGTTCACATGCGATCAGTGTGGAAAGTGTTTCAGAAATAATTTAAGCCTTAATAATCACATGAGGATTCATTCAAGAGAGAACGGTTTTAAATGTCATCAATGTGAAAAGAGTTTCACAGACATGAATCACCTTAAGGATCATGTTGAAATTCACATTGGAGAAAAGCCTTTCATGTGTCATCACTGTGGAAAGAGTTTTACACACAAAGCAAACCTTGAGAATCACATGAGAGTTCACACTGGAGAAAAACCCTTCACCTGCCCTCAGTGTGGAAAGAGATTCACGGTTAAAGGAAACCTAAAAGTTCACATGAGAATACACACAGGAGAGAGACCTTACAAGTGTCTTCAGTGTGAGGAGAGTTTCATATATCAACATGACCTGAAAAACCATTTGCAAAATCATGTTTAGACAACAGAGTGATTCATTGGATTACCCTCTTCTCATTTCTTCACACATCTACAGCTATGGAATTATGTTAAAGGGATAGTTCACCCAGAAATGAAAATTTGATGTGTATCTGCTTACCCCCAGGGCATCTAAGATGTAGGTGACTTTGTTTCTTCAGCAGAACACAAACAAAGATTTTTGACTAAAACCGGTGCAGTCTGTCAGTCATATAATCGAAGTGGATGGGCACCAAACCTTTAAAAGTAAAACAACACATGCACAGACAAATCCAAATTACACCCTGCGGCTCATGAAGATAAAATGTATTAAATGTAAGTCCAACATGTTGGGTCATTTATTTTGGTTGAGTCCACAGATTTGAAAGTTCTGTTGTGAATGGTTTTGTTTTTATTCAAGGGCATTTGAGACTGATTTTGCCCATGACCCCATTGTTGACCTATTAGGCTGGTCTTCATATTTGGAGACCCATGGTCCCAATCAGACTTAGGCAGTTCAGTGTGTGATGACAATAGCAAAAAAGACAACATATTCTGTGTGGGATGTGAGTTTATAATGTCTAATAAGGTAATAATGTAGCTGGCCATAACTGGATAAACACTAGTAGTGAAAATTTATTTTATATAACCTTTTCCTGTGATTTTTATTTATTTATTTTTACTTTTTTATGCATTTTAAATATGTTTTCTGTTTGCATGTGTACAAGTGTGTCTCAAAAAATTAGAATTTCATGGAAAAGTTCTTTATTTTTTGTAATTTAATTATTCAAAGGAAACTTTCTTATATTCTAGATTCATTGCAAACAAACTGAAATATTTCAAGAGGTTTTTTTTTTTGTTTTAATTCAGATTGATACAACCTTAAAAAAAATATACAAAAAATCAGTCCCTCAAAAAATTTGAATATTTTTTCCAAAGATCAAAAAGATATACAAAACAGAAATGTTCAAGATCTCTGAAGTAGATTTAATTATTCACTTAATAATTGGTTGGGGCTCCTTTTACACAAATTACGGCTTCAATGCGGCGTGACATGGAGGCAATAATCCTGTGGCACTGCTGAGGCATTTTTGAAGCCCAGGCATCAGAATAATACATCAAAAAATATCTAGCAACATTTCAGTTTGTGTGCAATGAATCTAGAATAAAAAAAGTTTGCTTTTTTGAATTAAATTGCAACAAATATAGAACTTTTTCATGATATTCTATTTTTTTTTTTAGATGCACTAGTTGTGTATGTGCAATGTGATCTAATGAGAATTTGTATGTATTTTTTGTGAAACTGTGTGCATGTGTTGATTAACAACTTCAGGCTAACTTTGAAGAGCTACATGTGCAAAGCTATCTGAATACACCTCACACCTTGAAGACTACAGTGGAGAACTATATAACTTCAAAGAACATGACCCACATTTAATCTCAAGCTAGCTCAGAAACTTTATTTCAAATTAAAGAAACTGATGAAAGGATAGTTCACCAAAAATGAAAACTGTCATCATTTACTTGACATTTTAAAATGATTTCCAGTGAAGCAAATTAATATGTTGTCCAATATATAATATACCTCAACAGTATATCACAGATGGGGAGTTGAGCTTGCAGTGGCCACGTCTGATGACAGCCTTCAGACAGGTAAAGATTACCTGAATGTTGAGGTGAAGCTCTTCAAGGGCCTTGTCATGCCAGAAAAAAAAACATGAAATATGGGCTGCATTTCAGTACAAATCCAAGACAGGAACTTGGTGTCTTGCATCATAGTCATCCTTGGAATCTGCGACTGTAAATAACAGCCTATTATTAAATGTTTTGCTGAATCATCATACAAGGGCATAGGTTTGTTTTGATAGTTGATTTGTAGTTTATGAATCTTCACATTAGATTTTCTTGCCATAAATTTAGTCTTAATATAACACTATTAGATACGAAATATCTAAATACAATGCATTACAAATGCAACGTTTTGCTTAATAGTCAAATCTGAATAAAATCACATTCATCATTTGAGAGGGTGCAACACAGTTCACAGTTGTGCTTGTTGTCTGGTTTTCATTTATCAGGCTGTGTCAAGTTCTCTTTCTCTCCACTTTTGTTTACCACCAGAATAGCTTCCAAGTTCATTGGCCCATCCTGAACCAGCCAACCTAAACCAATGCATTTTACATTTAAAATGTGTGGCTCACCAGAATCAAATAAGATTGATAGATGATGAAGTGCATGGTAAAAACTAAAATTTAATTCATAATATGTCATATTTAAAATATAGAAAGAATACAAAAAGTAACAAAGCCATTAAGGTTTGGAATAACACGAGAGAGATAAAAGAATTTGAACTTTTTGGGTGGACCATATTTTAAGATTTTATAGCAGATAAAAAAAATTATGAAGCAAAAAGAATCAATTACAGTATTGGTCAAATGTCTGTTATGCTTATCAAATCTGCCTTTATGCGATAAAAATACAAAAATAAAGTGATTTTGTGAAATGTCATTATAACAATGTTTTCTGTTTTAATATAATTTTAAAAATAATTCATTTCTGTGATGCAAAGCTAAATAATCAGCATCATTATTTTTCTAGGTTTCAGTGTCATGCGATCCTTCAGAAATCTAATATGCAGATTTGATACTCTGAGCAGCCCTCCCCACGCCTAACATGCGGGTTGGCGCCGTGGCTTAGTTGGTCAAAGCGCCTGTCTAATGAACAGGAGATTCTGGGTTCAAATCCCAGCGGTCCCTTGGGCTGAGCTCTAGTCCAGCAAGCGTCCCTAAATTGTGCACAGACCTGCTTGCTCAGTGCACAGCTTGCCACTCGGCCAAGCTGGACGTGCTCTCTGGCGCAATGGATAGCGTGTTGGGCTTCTAGACTGCCAGATGAGGCCATTCAAAAGTTGTGGGTTCGAGTCCCATCAGATTTGTGCTTTTTGGAATTTTGTTAAGCCCATACTAAGGCCATAATAAGAGTGTTGCCCTCAGACAGCAGAAACCATTTTGAGGCCTCCTGTTCTCAGCGTACATTGATTAAAAAAAAAAGTCAATCATATTTAAAAGGTAGCAAAACATGCCCAAGAACCAATTCAGTGAGGTATGGCAATCACTGTCTTGCATCAAGTGGAGGCAGCAGGACATTCAAAGTGTTGATTCATGCATCCTCTGAGCCGCCCTCCCCACCCCTTTACGTGCGGTTTGGCGCCGTGGCTTAGTTGGTTAAAGCGCCTGTCTCGTAAACAGGAGATCCTGGGTTCGAATCCCAGCGGAGCCTTGCAAACGACAGGTTGGATCTTTTTGCTCTCCCTTGGACCTGAGGCCCTTACAGTGCCTCTGCCTTTCAAACGACACCGCAATTGTGCAGAGACCCTAGGGCCTGTCCTTCCTGCAGAGAGAGCCTGCGCTCTCTTACCGTTGGACGACCACAGACCCGAAAGGTCAGCCTTCACGCGGCTCTGCTTGCCACTCCCTTATGGGCTCTGTGGCGCAATGGATAGCGCATTGGACTTCTAGACTGTCAGCCGAGGCCATTCAAGGGTTGTGGGTTCGAGTCCCACCAGAGTCGTGGCTTTTGGCTTTCTAGTAACTCTCATACTGTGCAGTGTTGCCCTCAGGCAGTAGAAATTTGTAGACATTCTCTTTTAAGCGTGCCAGCACCTGGCCCGCCTCTGGATGTTTTGATCCTCTGAGTCACCCTCCCGACAGCCTTGCATGCGGTTTGGCGCCGTGGCTTAGTTGGTTAAAGCGCCTGTCTCGTAAACAGGAGATCCTGGGTTCAAATCCCAGCGGTGCTTTGGGCGGCTTTGCAGTCCAGCAAGCGCAAGCTTTTCCGAAAGCGACCCGGAAACAGGGATAGCTAGGGCAGCGAGTGGGTAATTTTGCAAATCGCCCAGACTCAGTTGTCGGCAAACGCCTTAAAGCTGTCCAGCGCACGGTCAGCCAACCCTTGGCCTCTTCTCTGGAAGCCTGGATCGTCTGAGTCGCCCTCCCGGAGGGCGAACGCGCTGCCAGGCTAGTCTAGTAAACAGGAGATCCTGCGTTCGAATCCCAGCGATGCCTTTGGCTGCGCGCCACAATACAGCCGAGCTCGTGCTTTACCAAAAAACGGACGGCGAATGGGGACACAGAGAAGCTCGAGGTTAGCGGGCGGTTTCTCTTGCAACACTACCCTCTCACCTGCTTTTGAAGGATAGCATCCCAGGCTAACGGATCCAACCGAGGTGGCGCCGTGGCTTAGCTGGTCAAAGCGCCTGTCTTGTAAACAGGAGATCCTGGGTTCGAATCCCAGCGGTGCCTTTCCACCGGTGGCTGTCTCTGGCCTCACTGTTGGATGGGAGACCCCAACTACACTGTATATTTTTGAACCGTGCCTCAATTGTGCAAAGACCTGAGGACCTGTCTTTCTGCCCACACAGCGTGCCACTCGGCTGAGCTGGATAGGCACAAATCTGTAAGAAAAGCCCTCAGTGGCCCAGCCTGGCATATTGACCGGCTCTGTGGCGCAATGCATAGTGCATTGGACTTCTAGAATTCCAGATGAGGCCATTCGAAGTTTGTGGTTTTGAGTCTCACCAGAGTCACGCTTTTTGCCATTTTGTTAAGCCCATACTGCACAGTGTTGCCCTCGCACAGCAGAAACCATTTTGAGGCCTCCTGTTCTCAGCGTACATTGATTAAAAAAAAAGTCAATCATATTTAAAAGGTAACAAAACATGCCCAAGAACCAATTCATTTTTGGTATGGCAATCACTGTCTTGCATCAAGTGGAGGCAGCAGGATGTTCGAAGTGTTGATTCATGCATCCTCTGAGCCGCCCTCCCCACGCGTAACAAGAGGAGTGGCGCCGTGGCTTAGTTGGTTAAAGCGCCTGTCTAGTAAACAGGAGATCCTGGGTTCGAATCCCAGCGGAGCCTTGCAAACGACAGGTTGGATCTTTTTGCTCTCCCTTGGACCTGAGGCCCTTACAGTGCCTCTGCCTTTCAAACGACACCGCAATTGTGCAGAGACCCTAGGGCCTGTCCTTCCTGCAGAGAGAGCCTGCGCTCTCTTACCGTTGGACGGCCACAGACCCGAAAGGTCAGCCTTCACGCGGCTCTGCTTGCTACCCCCTTATGGGCTCTGTGGCGCAATGGATAGCGCATTGGACTTCTAGACTGTCAGCCGAGGCCATTCAAGGGTTGTGGGTTCGAGTCCCACCAGAGTCGTGGCTTTTGGCTTTCTAGTAACTCTCATACTGTGCAGTGTTGCCCTCAGGCAGTAGAAATTTGTAGACATTCTCTTTTAAGCGTGCCAGCACCTGGCCCGCCTCTGGATGTTTTGATCCTCTGAGTCACCCTCCCGACAGCCTTGCATGCGGTTTGGCGCCGTGGCTTAGTTGGTTAAAGCGCCTGTCTCGTAAACAGGAGATCCTGGGTTCAAATCCCAGCGGTGCTTTGGGCGGCTTTGCAGTCCAGCAAGCGCAAGCTTTTCCGAAAGCGACCCGGAAACAGGGATAGCTAGGGCAGCAAGTGGGTAATTTTGCAAATCGCCCAGACTCAGTTGTCGGCAAACGCCTTAAAGCTGTCCAGCGCACGGTCAGCCAACCCTTGGCCTCTTCTCTGGAAGCCTGGATCGTCTGAGTCGCCCTCCCGGAGGGCGAACGCGCTGCCAGGCTAGTCTAGTAAACAGGAGATCCTGCGTTCGAATCCCAGCGATGCCTTTGGCTGCGCGCCACAATACAGCCGAGCTCGTGCTTTACCAAAAAACGGACGGCGAATGGGGACACAGAGAAGCTCGAGGTTAGCGGGCGGTTTCTCTTGCAACACTACCCTCTCACCTGCTTTTGAAGGATAGCATCCCAGGCTAACGGATCCAACCGAGGTGGCGCCGTGGCTTAGCTGGTCAAAGCGCCTGTCTTGTAAACAGGAGATCCTGGGTTCGAATCCCAGCGGTGCCTTTCCACCGGTGGCTGTCTCTGGCCTCACTGTTGGATGGGAGACCCCAACTACACTGTATATTTTTGAACCGTGCCTCAATTGTGCAAAGACCTGAGGACCTGTCTTTCTGCCCACACAGCGTGCCACTCGGCTGAGCTGGATAGGCACAAATCTGTAAGAAAAGCCCTCAGTGGCCCAGCCTGGCATATTGACCGGCTCTGTGGCGCAATGGATAGTGCATTGGACTTCTAGAATTCCAGATGAGGCCATTCGAAGTTTGTGGTTTTGAGTCTCACCAGAGTCACGCTTTTTGCCATTTTGTTAAGCCCATACTGCACAGTGTTGCCCTCGCACAGCAGAAACCATTTTGAGGCCTCCTGTTCTCAGCGTACATTGATTAAAAAAAAAGTCAATCATATTTAAAAGGTAACAAAACATGCCCAAGAACCAATTCATTTTTGGTATGGCAATCACTGTCTTGCATCAAGTGGAGGCAGCAGGATGTTCGAAGTGTTGATTCATGCATCCTCTGAGCCGCCCTCCCCACGCCTAACAAGAGGAGTGGCGCCGTGGCTTAGTTGGTTAAAGCGCCTGTCTAGTAAACAGGAGATCCTGGGTTCGAATCCCAGCGGAGCCTTGCAAACGACAGGTTGGATCTTTTTGCTCTCCCTTGGACCTGAGGCCCTTACAGTGCCTCTGCCTTTCAAACGACACCGCAATTGTGCAGAGACCCTAGGGCCTGTCCTTCCTGCAGAGAGAGCCTGCGCTCTCTTACCGTTGGACGGCCACAGACCCGAAAGGTCAGCCTTCACGCGGCTCTGCTTGCTACCCCCTTATGGGCTCTGTGGCGCAATGGATAGCGCATTGGACTTCTAGACTGCCAGACGAGGCCATTCAAAGGTTGTGGGTTCGAGTCCCACCAGAGTCGTGGCTTTTGGCTTTCTAGTAACTCTCATACTGTGCAGTGTTGCCCTCAGGCAGTAGAAATTTGTAGACATTGGCTGCATCCGAAATCGCATACTTCCATACTATTTAGTAGGCAAAAAGCAGTAGGCGAAGAAAAAGTATGCATGAAATCTCAAACACCACAAAAGAGTAGGCGAGATTTACCAGGATGAAGCACTTTTTCTCGCGAGATTCAGGTGTACGTATACCTAAGTATCGTTCGAATATGCCTACTTACCTACTATATAGTAGGCGAAATGGGTACGTGAGAAGAGTAACCACAAAAGAGTAAGCGAGAGATCCCCGGATGCCTACTGCGTCCCGCCCAGATTTCGAAGTGCCGATCGAGGGATACTTTTCTACTTTTCTATCCCAGAAGCCCACGGGAGATCAATATGTCATCATCGAACGTGATGGAGAACAGCAACGAGGGTGTTTCCAAAAGTGAGTAACCTTACGCTGTTACTTGTGTCACAATCGCGTAGAACAAACTGTTAAATCGCTTAAGGTGTAACAGTATAGTATATTTGTGATTGTCCTGTAAAAACATGTTGTATATGTATAGCAAACAGGGGAGATCCAGTAAACACACGTATATCTCCAAAGTGAATGTACATAAACCACATACATCTTAAAGATGATTGTTAAATGTCTATTTAATATGTGATAGGAAAAAGTTCGAAAAGAATTGCAGATGAGCACGTAATAGACATCTGAGTGTTGTGTGCTGTTACAGTAAAATTCACTGTTGTCAACACTGTTTACTTTATATGAATGGAATGTAAATAAACGCATGTACATATAGTAACTGAACATAACTGATCTTTTTTATTTGTCCATTCATATTGTTGATAAATTCAGGAGCATTTGTGTTGGATAAAATGCGAGTGTAAATGCAGTGTTGAGCACATGAATCACAGAGGTGACTTGAAACTTTTCTGGATGTTACAGGGACAGGACGTGATGGACAGCAGAGACAGGTGAAGGTGGACACGGTGGTCAGCTGCTTCATCAGAATAAAGCTGCAGAATTGGCACAGCTATGTTGAGATGGCAGTAGTTATTTACAGGCTGTGAACACATGATTGTCAGAACAATTACTTTGAATAAAGCTTTGTTTTATGTGTCTTTGACTTGTATTTATTTAACATCAAGGTTACTTTTATTTATTCTTTTACAAATTTATTCATGTTTCTTGTTGTCAGTTAATAAAATATAGCATTAATTCATTACTTGACTGAGAATTGAGATGTATTCAGATTGACTGCATAGTCATGAATATGTCATGCATATGGCGTATTAAAAAAATGCATGTAGTTCATTTTACTAAAAATATTAATTAGTGGTTAGCATTTATCAGTATTATTGTTCATAAGAGTTGGTGTTGTCTAGCAATGCATTCCGAGGTCATCTTTAATTTCTAAGTAATACTTAATTCTTTCGAGTGTAAAATCAAAAGTCTTCTCCAAAGATGTGATCTTCCAGCAGCTGATTGACGTCTCCTTTGTGCAGATATTACAAACATTGCAAACAAGGAGGGCAACGTACTAGGTAGGGTTGTCGTGATGCCATTGGGTGTTCTGTGCACCCGTCGCCTTTATTTTATTTTATTAGCACTGCAGAACTTATAAGTACATACAACCGCAGGAAAAGATAGTAGGCTGTTTTATCAGTAAAAAAATCATAATGACAGAAAAAAACTGTAAAGGGTTTGCGTACATGTGATTCTCTACACGTGAAAAAAATATTAAATATCTTTAAATTATCGTAATATTCATTTAATCATAATGCATTAAAATTGCATGTGTTGTTTTTTGTTATTTATAATCCTCGGGGATGAAACAAGAGAAATCCCACAATAAAAAGAGGAAAACAAAGGAGATTTTAAGCCAGTTTTGCATGTGGATAAACAATTTTGCACATAAATAAATTAAAAACATATTCAAGTGGTTACGATTTTAGGTTTTCGTAATAAAAAATAACATCTTTAAGGATTAAACTGGGTTATAGCCTAAAAACGTACTACAAACATAAAGGTATCTGTTTCTTCTGGAAGACCACAAAATGAGAAATTTGATCAACATCATAATATATACAAATAGATAATATATGCAAATAGATTAATTAAACCTGTTGCTCATATCTTTTAAATTGTTGCTCTCGTTTTAACGTCGTAGATCACATGATAACGTCATCATGGCGGATCGCATTCATACTCAGCGAGATTTGGCTGTAGAGTAGGTACTCTTTTAGCGCTTGTTAAGTACCTACTTATTGAAATTAAGTACCTACTCATTAAGTATGCGATTTCGGGTGCAGCCACTCTCTTTTAAGCGTACCAGCACCTGGCCCGCCTCTGGATGTTTTGATCCTCTGAGTCACCCTCCCGACAGCCTTGCATGCGGTTTGGCGCCGTGGCTTAGTTGGTTAAAGCGCCTGTCTTGTAAACAGGAGATCCTGGGTTCAAATCCCAGCGGTGCCTTGGGCGGTTTTGCAGTCCAGCAAGCGCAAGCTTTTCCGAAAGCGACCCGGAAACAGGGATAGCTAGCGCAGCGAGTGGGTAATTTTGCAAATCGCCCAGACTCAGTTGTCGGCAAACGCCTTAAAGTTGTCCAGCGCACGGTCAGCCAACCCTTGGCCTCTTCTCTGGAAGCCTGGATCGTCTGAGTCGCCCTCCCGGAGGGCGAACGCGCTGCCAGGCTAGTCTAGTAAACAGGAGATCCTGCGTTCGAATCCCAGCGATGCCTTTGGCTGCGCGCCACAATACAGCCGAGCTCGTGCTTTACCAAAAAACGGACGGCGAATGGGGACACAGAGAAGCTCGAGGTTAGCGGGCGGTTTCTCTTGCAACACTACCCTCTCACCTGCTTTTGAAGGATAGCATCCCAGGCTAACGGATCCAACCGAGGTGGCGCCGTGGCTTAGCTGGTCAAAGCGCCTGTCTTGTAAACAGGAGATCCTGGGTTCGAATCCCAGCGGTGCCTTTCCACCGGTGGCTGTCTCTGGCCTCACTGTTGGATGGGAGACCCCAACTACACTGTATATTTTTGAACCGTGCCTCAATTGTGCAAAGACCTGAGGACCTGTCTTTCTGCCCACACAGCGTGCCACTCGGCTTAGCTGGATAGGCACAAATCTGTAAGAAAAGCCCTCAGTGGCCCAGCCTGGCATATTGACCGGCTCTGTGGCGCAATGGATAGTGCATTGGACTTCTAGAATTCCAGATGAGGCCATTCAAAAGTTGCGGTTTTGAGTCTCACCAGAGTCACGCTTTTTGCCATTTTGTTAAGCCCATACTGCACAGTGTTGCCCTCGCACAGCAGAAACCATTTTGAGGCCTCCTGTTCTCAGCGTACATTGATTAAAAAAAAAGTCAATCATATTTAAAAGGTAACAAAACATGCCCAAGAACCAATTCATTTTTGGTATGGCAATCACTGTCTTGCATCAAGTGGAGGCAGCAGGATGTTCGAAGTGTTGATTCATGCATCCTCTGAGCCGCCCTCCCCACTCCTAAAAAGAGGAGTGGCGCCGTGGCTTAGTTGGTTAAAGCGCCTGTCTAGTAAACAGGAGATCCTGGGTTCGAATCCCAGCGGTGCCTTGCAAACGACAGGTTGGATCTTTTTGCTCTCCCTTGGACCTGAGGCCCTTACAGTGCCTCTGCCTTTCAAACGACACCGCAATTGTGCAGAGACCCTAGGGCCTGTCCTTCCTGCAGAGAGAGCCTGCGCTCTCTTACCGTTGGACGGCCACAGACCCGAAAGGTCAGCCTTCACGCGGCTCTGCTTGCTACCCCTTTATGGGCTCTGTGGTGCAATGGATAGCGCATTGGACTTCTAGACTGCCAGACGAGGCCATTCAAAGGTTGTGGGTTCGAGTCCCACTAGAGTCGTGGCTTTTGGCTTTCTAGTAACTCTCATACTGTGCAGTGTTGCCCTCAGGCAGTAGAAATTTGTAGACATTCTCTTTTAAGCGTACCAGCACCTGGCCCGCCTCTGGATGTTTTGATCCTCTGAGTGACCCTCCCGACAACCTTGCATGCGGTTTGGCGCCGTGGCTTAGTTGGTTAAAGCGCCTGTATCGTAAACAGGAGATCCTGGGTTCAAATCCCAGCGGTGCCTTGGGCGGCTTTGCAGTCCAGCAAGCGCAAGCTTTTCCGAAAGCGACCCGGAAACAGGGATAGCTAGGGCAGCGAGTGGGTAATTTTGCAAATCGCCCAGACTCAGTTGTCGGCAAACGCCTTAAAGCTGTCCAGCGCACGGTCAGCCAACCCTTGGTCTCTTCTCTGGAAGCCTGGATCGTCTGAGTCGCCCTCCCGGAGGGCGAACGTGCTGCCAGGCTAGTCTAGTAAACAGGAGATCCTGCGTTCGAATCCCAGCGATGCCTTTGGTTGCGCGCCACAATACAGCCGAGCTCGTGCTTTACCAAAAAACGGACAGCGAATGGGGACACAGAGAAGCTCGAGGTAAGCGGGCGGTTTCTCTTGCAACACTACCCTCTCACCTGCAAACAGGGATAGCGAGTGGTTAATTTTGCAAACTAATCTGGAGAAGCAATCTTCAAAGAGAGCCAACAATCCCACGCTGACCTAACCCCCTCTCTTCGCCCCTCACTCTCACACCTCTCTCCCTAAAAGCCTTTGCTTAAGGAAAAACACATGTTATTAGGAATGCATCGATACCGATATCGGTATCTGGTATCGGCCTCGATACCACATTTTCTAAAGTACTTGTAGTCGTTAAAAGTCCCCCGATACCGGAGACCGATACCACGGTCTGAGAAGTGTCTATGTTTGAGCAGCGTGTAAGGGGCCCGCCCCCAGGCCCCGGTTGCAGCTCAGAGCGGGGAGAAGGCGAGGCGAGACATGTCAGTCGTGTGGAACTATTTCAAAGTGAATGAAGACGACAAAACAAAGGTGGACTGCAAATTGTGCTCAGCGAAATTGTCCAAAGGAGGCTCAAAAGGTAGCGCATTTAACACAAGTAATTTAATCAAGCACCTAAAATCCCAACACGACAACGAGTACAAAGAGTTTACCCATGCTTCTAAACCAATGCAACCCACGCTGCAGCAAACTCTTGCAAGACGAGAGAAAATGTCCAGAGACAATCCACGTGCTGTGAAAATAACACAGGCAATTATCGAGTACATTGCATTGAGTGACCAGCCACTCTCGGAGGTAGAAAATGTGGGATTCCTACGTCTCCTCCATGTTCTGGAGCCCAGATATGATGTCCCAAGCCGCCGCTACATGACTGACACGGAGCTGCCTAAACTACACGACTCCGTGAAAAAACATATCCACAGCCTACTGCAAGCCTCCTCTGCGTTTAGTTTCACCACGGATATTTGGACAAGCAGTGTTAGCCCCGTGTCGCTAATTAGCCTAACCTCCCAGTGGATAGACGAGAGTTTCACGCCGCAATGAGCCATATTACATGCGAAACAATTCCGCGGCTCGCACACCAGCCAGGCTATAGCGCATGTGTTTGAGGAAATGCTCCAGACATGGGGTATACCTAAAACATCAGTACATGTTGTGCTTCGTGACAATGCCAAAAACATGATTAAAGCTATGAATGACGCAGGGCTCCCAAGTCTGCCGTGTGTCGCGCACACGCTCCAACTGGCTGTTCATGAGGGCTTATTAGCACAGAGGAGCATAGCTGATGCTATAGCAGTGGGGCGGAAAATAGTTGGGCATTTTAAACATTCAGCCTTAGCCTACTCCCGCCTCCAGGACATTCAGGGACAGCTCAACCAGCCAATAAAGAGACTGCAGCAGGACGTACAGACGCGCTGGAACAGCACGTATTACATGCTCCAGTCCCTCATTGAGCAAAAGCGAGTGCTGGGGGTGTTTGTGTCCGAGCATGAACTCCCTGACTATCTCACCGCTCACCAATGGGCTCTTATGGAGAAGACTGTTGCCATCCTCGCCCCCTTTGAGGAACTAACTAAAAAAGTGAGCAGCTAAGACGCACTAGCCTCTGATGTCATCTCAGCTGTGCTAGTGAGACTTCTAAACAGAGAAACAGACGAGGACCACGGCGTCAAGACAATGAAAGCAACCTTACTGGCAGCTGTCAAGAAGCGCTTCAGTGACGTCAAGACCAACCCACTGTACTTCATCTCCACCATACTTGACCCAAGGTAAAGTCTGTGTGCTATAGGTATTCAATGATAAACTACAGTACTAAATGTAAGATTAATTTCCATCTGAAGTATTATATTATATTTTTGTAACTAAAATACACACATACAAATGTATGCAATATATAATATGAAATATATTTCCCTTATTACTACCAGAAAGCCAAATGGCTGGCATTTGTGACAGTGGTTTAGGGGAAACTAAAATCAGTCCTATTTTTCCACATATTAATACATTCATGAATTTTGTTTAGGTATAAAGATCGCTTCTTCTCCAACAACACTGCTCCGGAGGCCAAGCTGCACCTGAAGCAGGAGCTTTAGATGTCCAGAGCTGAGGCAGAGGGGAGTCGGGCAGAAGCTGCAGAACCTCCTGCTAAACTGTTTCTCAAGGCCCAGGCCAGCACTAGCAGCAGTCTGGACACTGTATTTGAAGAAATCGCTAAGGAGCAGCCCCAGGCAGCACAGCCGCTGGCAGCAGGGTCTGCCATTGAGCTCGAAACATACCTCGGAGAGGCCCCAAGCCCTCGTGAAGACAGTCCTCTGAAGTACTGTAGTGTCAACAAAATCAGGTTCCCCACTTTGGCTAAAATGGCCCATAAATACTATAATGTGTGACACTGAGCTAAAAAGCCTTTCACTTTCCACACTGCTACATGGGGCTGAGAGGATGAAAACAGAAACAAGCTGACTGCTGATAATGCAGAAAAGCTACTTTTCGTGAAAAAAAAAAAACTGCCACTCACTTTTTCTAAATAGGCTCCATTTAAGTGAGTAGTCTTAGACTTGATGTTAATACCTACCTCAGTTGCACTGACTGCCACAGTTCTATGTTGGTGGATGTTGTTAGTTTATTCAAATATTGTGCACTAAATAGCAAAGATGTTTATTAATGCCCCTTGTGTTGTCCAAAGCGGCAGAGTTTACAACAAACTGAAAAAAATACTTGAGTTGCACTGTCACTGTTTAAATTTTTTTTATAATTATTTATTCTGTAATATGTTGCATACAACATGCTTTTCATTTTAAATAAATGTTCTTAATTCTAAACTAGTCCCTTGGTTTTTTTTTTTGTTTTTTTTTGTTAAATTATATGACTAAAGCTGTTACCTGTAAATTTAAATCATGTTTTTATTAAGTACTCGGAATCGGTATCGGCGAGTACTGAAATGCAAGTACTCGTACTCGTACTCGTTTTCCAAAAAAGTGGTATCGGTGCATCCCTAATATATATACAATGCCTCTTCCAATATATAATTTCATATAATGTGGGATATATTTCAATATACATAACAATATATTAAATAGTATAATAATATGTATTTATTCAATATATGAAAACGGCAATAATTGCAGTATTGTTCCATATATTGCAATATATTACTTAAATATATATAATATATTATTATATAATATATCATATGATATATTACTATGTAAATTTCACAATATATGGAGACACAGACACATGAAATATATTGTCACATAATATATTGAGAAATATATTTTTGCTGCGTAAGGGCATACTCTCAGATCCCTTGTACAACAATTTTATCCATGAAATAAACTAATCCCCAAAGCCAAAGCATTTTAATACATGAAACAAATATTGATGATCGACACGATCAAATGCTTTTTCTTGATCCAAAGATACAATTCCAACATTAACATTGTACAATCTTAAATATTCTAAAAGATCTCTCATTAAAAACAAATTGTCATAAATACATCTTTCTGGAATACAATAAGTCTGGTCATCGTGAATCAAGAGATCCAGTACTTTTTTGAGTCGATTTGCAATACATTTAGACAATATTTTATAATCTGAATTGAGAACAGCAACAGGTCTCCAATTTTTAAGCAAACACAAATCTCCTTTCTTTGGAAGAAGAGTAAGGACTGCTCTTTGACAACTTTTTGGCAGAACCTTTAACTTAAAACTTTCTTCCAAAACTTTAAAAAAAAGTCTTGTCCAATTACTCCCCAAAGAGACTTATAAAACTCAGCTGTAAGTCCATCATAGCCTGGTGTACGTCCTATTGAAAGTTGCTTTACCGCATCAGTTATCTCTTCAAAAGTGATGTTAAGGTCAAGAGACAGTATCTTCTTCTTTTAAAGTTGGTAAGTCATTAAAAAGTTCACATGTTGCTTCAAGATCAATGTCCTCTTTGGCATATAATTCTGAATAAAATTCAATAGCAAGTCTTCTCATCATTAGGGGGTCAGATGTAAAACTTCCATCAGGACTTCGTAAACAATACATTGGATTATCATAAGCCAGTTTTTTTTTCCAAATTGAAAAAATATTTTGTAGGTGCATCCATATCATTGATGGTAGTAAACCTTGTTCTAACAGGTGCTGATTTCACTCTTTCATGTAAAATATTCCTTAACTCCTCTTTTTTACACAACAGTTTCTCTTGCACTGCAATATCATTCTTATTTAACAGTGAATCATATAAAACAAAGATATCTTCTTCTAACTGAGACATTTTCTTTCTAATACTAATCCAAATTTGTGACGAAAACTGCTGACAGAAAAGCTTTATTTGGGCTTTTCCCACTTCCCACCATTGAAGAAGATTTTCATAATTGCTTTTTTGTTCAGACTACTGCTTCCAAAAAAATTTCAAACTTTTCATGAAAGTCAAGGTTATCCAACAGCTTATTACTAAATCTCCAATAAAAACAATGAGGGATCGTTTGAGTTAAAAATAACTTTAGTGAAATTAAATGATGATCTGAGATTGAGCTTGGGCTTCTACTACGCATTGTATTCTTAACATAAAATCTATCTAACCGTGCTGTACTTATCCTATTTTCTGTCACTTTTATCTATGTATATTGTTTAATTTCCTTGTTTTTCTCCCTCCACACATCAATAAGGCCACACTCTGTGACAATCTCTTTTAAACAAGAGGCTGACATAAAATAGGGTTCCTCCCCATTCTTGTCATAAATAAAATCCAAAGTGCAATTCCAATCTCCTCCAATTATCAGAAAATCATCAATAGAAAAGGAAGAAACCACATCTTTAAATTTAAGAAAAAAATCAATCCTCTCTCTACCCGTTGTAGGGGCATAAACATTAATTAGATTAAAAACCCTATACTTGATTCCCACCTTGATTCCCACCTTTACTATCTCAGATTTAGACAAAATATTAACTCTACATCTAGGTGTTGCAGCTCCTGCACAAAGGTTAGTACCATGACTTAACACATAATCACCCCCCCACCACATTCCCAAATCACTTTCATTGTCTTCAGTACTGTAGGGATTAAGTACATTTAATTTAGCTCAAAGGGAATCGAATATGATTCAATAGGGAATTTGAACAGAATCGCTGTTTTACGGCTGTTCAGAGTCGACCCGCGATTCATTAAACGAGCCGTGTAACAGAAACTCTGCAATGGATATTACTATCCAGAATATAGTGAAAACACTATATATTAGCACAGTAGCAAAATCGGCAGTTTAAGACATTAACTTGTAAGCACAAAACAC
Organism: Garra rufa; assembly: GCF_049309525.1. Lineage (NCBI taxonomy): Eukaryota > Metazoa > Chordata > Actinopteri > Cypriniformes > Cyprinidae > Garra > Garra rufa. The sequence continues at coordinate 81,271,710 of NC_133361.1, forward strand.
AAGATACTTATCTTTTCTAATAAAAATATGATTTTATTGGATAAACCTAACACATACAAACTAATCTAACATAAACACACGCATTCACACAGGTTGCAGAAAGAGAAAGTGAGGAAAGAATGAGTTTAAAGGAATGAAAATATGAAGTCCCAAGTTTATAGCAATATGTGTAATTGCTTAGACCTGAACAACCATCAATCACTTAATTAACCCTCGTATTGAGTCTCTCAAAGAGGTTATTAAACTATATCAAATGCACCAGTTCAGTTAGAACCTGGAGGTTACTTGCGTTGCCTTGTGTAGAGGGAATTCCTTTGTCGCTCGTTCCAGAAAGGGGGCCTTCCCGAGGTTGCTGATTGGTTAGTTCTGTGGTCCTTTGTGAAGTCTTGGGCGTTGGCTTGGCTGAGGATGCGAGTTGTGCGCTGTTAAAGTTCAGGTCAGCGAAGACGTTTGGGTCGGTCGCGGCTTGCACAAAACTTAACAAGAACACGAAACTCTCAACGGAAAGAAATAAAGAATTAAAGTAAAAGACAGGAGTGTAATGATCTCCTCATGTTTCCTTTAGAGGAGCAGCTGGCATGCAGGCCAGGCAGCGTCGAGACGCGGCGGCACGAAGTCGTAAGAGATTGAGAGCATAAGAGTAAGGAGTAAGAGAGAGATTTGATGGTGTCCTGAGTATTTAAACTCAGCTTTTGGACACATCCCAAATGATGTCTTGACCAATTAGAACATTGTCCTAAGTCGGGGTAAGGTTAGTTTCTCCTCCCCAACCATAAATCACAATGCTATCTTATCAGTCCCGTGGTCCCAACTTTCCCGCTCTTGGCAAAGTTAAATTTGGACATGATTTCGATAACAAGACTAAAATACATTTTACAAAGAATTGAATTATAGAAACATTTCAAGATTGCAATTTCGAGTTCACGCATATCAAACACCAATATAAACCATTAAACTATTCAATAGTTATCAAAAGGGACATACACAATAAGTGATTAAAACATAATAGGCAAATGTATGGGTTACAAAGAGTATAGGAAGTTATGCATAGAAATGATGAGTTGCTCATGAGTCCTTTTTATCATCATTTTAGGTGTATATGTGAACAGGCAGTTTCCTGTGCCATACTGTGGATGTAAGGATGTGTTCTGTGAGGGAGGAAAAGGTCAAAAGGGTGTAGAAAGAATTTAGTCTGTGTCCTGTGCGTGGGGGAGCCCACCACGCACAGTCTCTACTAGTGATTTCCCTCATGTGATGTCCAAGATGTGCAACTCGTTGACCATTAATCTTGGTTACTTGCCCCAAATTTGGGATTATCAACAAGGGTCCTTTTGTGTTAATGTTGCAAGTTCCTAGTTAGTTAGGTTTGCTTCAGGCTGGCTGGAGCCAGGTTGTCAAATGACAAATTTTACGACAGGGGTCTGGTCATGCTGGAGTTGCTGGAATTTGTGGAGTTTGAGGCTGTAGAAATGTTTTTACTTCTAATCGAATCTCCTGAATTGTCTGATTCGCGCTGAAATCCTACAGTACTGTGTGTTTCTTGTAAAAACATAACTCGAAAACCCTTTAAATCTATACATTCTTTTAATAATAACCATTTACTTCTATTTCTAGCCTCATTCCCAGTAAACAGGGAAAAGGGAAAAAAAGAAAAAAAAGAAGACAATAGAGTAAATGCCAAGTCCCCATGTGCACTTATTTAGAATTTGTCCTAGTAGAACGACGTCTAACCTTTTCATTTTTCATTTTTTGCCTGACTGCTGTCAAATACTAGCCTGGGTTTCCCCATACTGCCTTGCGCGCAGTGCGATTTTATTCACGCCTTCTATGCGACTCACCGAAGCAGTTTGTTTATAACTATGGATCCAGCATGGCAGCAGATGCGAAGTTATATTTCGATGCAGCCTTAGATAGTGTTCTAAGTAGTTTAGAATGCAAGTTTATTTTGAAAAAAGAGCAACTTTTGGCGTTCGCTCTACATACGTCATCCGGTACAATTGAAACGATTGGCTATGAGCTACGCACAGGCGCATTTGATAGACATTTGTATCGCCCAATAAACGGCTCTGGGCATTTGTAAACCACGCCTCAAATACGAGAAAATGAACATGTGGTTCCCAGAACACGATCCATGACGAACTTGTCATGACGTGGTTTGGCGTTAGCCAGGCTAGTCAAATACTTCTTTAGCCCGAACCTTTTTGCTGTGACAAAACTTCAACGCTACATTCCCTCCGAGCTTTCATTACAGATGCAACAAATTTATCTAAATCAGGAAAAACCTCTTCAATATCAACAGACTTCCCCTAAGTTTCATCTAGAAAGTTATTTATCTGATCCACAGAATAAAAATCCCCAGGTTTACTATAATCTACATCAGTGCATGAATCATCATCCCGAATACTCTCATCTTCTGAATCTTTCTCCACCTCATCATTTAATCCCATCATTTTTGTGATCCAACGCAACAGTAACATTACAGAGGTTAAACGCATCCTCTTCATTCCTATTAAGTATACTACCAGAAGCAATGTCATTCACCTCCACTATGTTAATGTTGGTATCACCACCATCAACTTCCCTCGTTCGTCCTTCCCCACTTTGAGCCCCTACATTGCCCAGTGGCCTTTCCTCTGCACTGCTCACACTCCTGACATCCCTGCAACTTCCTCTGCCTGTTGTTTATGAGGGCAGGAAAATCTCTTATGACCGGTTTCACCACACTCATAACAACGCAGACTGTCAGTACTAGCGTAAACCATGTAAGAGCTTTCCCCACACATTACTTGAAACAAAGTGTCTAGTGTTTTAGTAGGGGATGATAAAAACATAAACACTTGCCATCTGAAAGACAAGACATGTTTAAGTTCGGCAGATTTACACCCCAACGGTATCGTTTTAACGGCACTTGCCATCTTTCCAAACCGAGTTAATTCTTGTACTATCGCATCATCTTTGACAAACGGTGGCACGTTAGAAATTATCACCTTCGTAGCTGGAGCATGCAGGGGTCCCTTACAAAAATGTCCAGTGGTAATCCTGTGGTACTGCAACAGTACAACATAAATTTACCACACAACAAATGAGCATAGCTAAATATGACAGGATTACCACAGCACTTTCTGTTGTACAGTATCACAAGAATTTACCATTAAATGCTATATGTGGTTTTTCTGTTGTTCTTTTGTGGTAATACAACACAAGCTAAATATGACAGGATTACCATAGCACTTTTCTGCGGTACAGTATCACAAGAATTTTCCATTAGATGGCATGATGGCATTTTGTATGGTAAAACCAAAGTTTTGAAATAGATATAATTATGATAGAATTATTACAGCACTTTCTGTTGTACAGTATCAAGAATTTACCATTAAATGTGGTTTTTCTGTTGTTCTTTTGTGGTAATACTTACACAAGCTAAATACAATTTATTACCATAGCACTTTTCTGCTGTACAGTATCACAAGAATTTACCATTAGATGGTATATGTGGTTTTTCTTTTCTTGTATGCTAAAACCAAAGTTTTGAAGCAGAGATAATTATGATAGGATTACTACAGCACTTTTTGTTGTTGTGCATTATCACAGGAGTACTTCGTCTTAAAGTCGTTTATCGCGTTTTGAAAGCAAAGGTAGCCAGCGGAATTGGGCCGATTGCGGCTGAGTGCCGGCTCACTCGGCTGTGTTCTGGCAGCGGCTGGCCAGAAGTGAGCCGGCTCTGGCCCAGCAATGGTTGCCGGATTTGGCTAGGCTTTGGATCTGCGGATCTGACCCGATTCTGGTTGAGAAACGGCACATTTAGACACATTTAGCCCGACTATGGTCCATACCTGTAAGTCACAAAAATGTCAAAAATTCAGGTTTTACTCTTTGTGTGAATAATTGGTCCCCACAATGTAGATTAAAACACACTTAACTTAATTACAAAATTATTATTATTATTTTTATTAAATGCTTTAGAGATGTCAAACCTTTTCCCTGTCATTGTTATTTATTTAGTTGTATTACTATTTTAAATAATATTTATATTCATTTTTTAGGCCAACCATGGACTTTGTTTATAATTTAAAAATGTTCCCTTCCTCTAAATTATATAACACTTTCTGACTGTGTGTTTGTTCTGCACCCCAAAAATAGAATGGTATCTGTCTGTAACAGAGCTAATAAAATGCTTTCAACAGATTAAGGGTTTAGGAATTATGTGGCAATTGCAAAAACTGATACCTTTTGGCAAAATAATTTTTAATGTTATAATCGTGATTTTATGTCCAAATACAAATCCAGAAGCAAAATTTAGTGTGTAGAATGAACCTATTGATCTTCTGCTGACATCTGGTTCTGAAATAAGTGAGTTACACTTTTGTGATATTTTATTAACTGATATGTTATATTTTAAAAAAATGTATGTATATTTATTTATTTATTTATTGGGGGCCTTGGAAATATAACAAGGTATAATTACCTAAATGTACATCTCAGATGATAAAAATTAAATGAATAAAATTGTTATAAATATAACTTTGACTATTTTACACCTCACGTGCGAAGCCCGCGAAGGAACCAGAGGCTATTTAAGCTGCGATCAGTTCACGTCATGCGCACAGCCGGACTCCCTTTGATTGAGTGGACATCGCTCGACGGAAGAGCTTTCCTCAGGTAAAGTATTTTTGTGTACGTAAGTGTAAAATCAACGGACTGTTATTTGAATGTACAATATCTAAAACTACTGTTCACATAAACAAGTCTCTTTCCGTCTTTATTTTTATGGCCCGCTCTCCAGCACCGTTGATTACCGTTAATGCCGTTATCTGTTTGACGTCATTGGCGCAGATCTGCTAGAATGGAGAAAACTAGAGTTGAGCCGGATACTCGGCTGAAACGAGTATCCGGCACAGATAAAGCACTTTTGCCGAGTACGAGTATCATACGAGTAATACGAGTCAATATCTGTGCTCGGAATGAATAAAAATTCTCATTGGGTAGTTTACTGTGTCTGCGTTCTGTGATAGACTAATCACAGCGTCCCTCCCCTACACACATACAGGTTTAGGGGCCGTTCACATGTAGCGTCTTTTGCGTGCTCAAATTCATTATTTTATTCGTTATTTTAAATGTAGACGCGCGGCTTGCGCGCGCATAATGGAAGCGAAACAAATCAACTTTTCAGAATGCAGCAAGCGCACCGAAGCTTGGAGCTAGAGCGCAGCTGATGGTTGCTTAGAAACGGCAGATGCTTCCGGAGCGCGAGCGCCCGAGCGCTTTGTTGATAAAGAAAGCGGCGTGCCTAGCGTTTTCCACACGTTTTTAGGCGCGACATGTGAACGGTCCCGCTCTGCTCACACACACACAGAACACTGAGAAGAGAAGAGAACAGCGCGCTCTCTCTCGTTCTCTCCCTCAGTCACTTAGGTTTGCGGGTTTTTTTCCGTTAACGTTTAGGGTTTCTTCAGCTTCAGGTTTGTTTTTTACTTTGGTTTGTTTGTAGTACTTACTTAACCAGTAGAGTTTTGGTAAACGCGGGGTTTGTTCAGACGTGGTGCTTGGTAAAAGCGACTCGCGTCTCTGCCTGTCGGATATTTTTTTTTCTTTTTTAAACAGTCAATTGGCTCTGACCAGTTTTTTTTTTACTTCACTCACTGAGTGTCTGACACTTTCTTTTTTGTATTTCATAAATAAATAAAAAAAATAAAAAAAGGAAGTAGTGGTATTACAAATTAATTAGTTACACACACACACACACACACACACACACACACTCTCCCTCTTTCTGCCGTTCATCTGAGTTTTTTTTTTTTAAAACCTTCTGCTGGTTTGAAGTAGTGGTATAAAAAAAACTATATTACAAATGAATAAGCCACACACACACACACACACACACACACACACACACACACACACACACACACACACACATACCTGGTGTGGAAAAAAAAAGAACCAAATAAATAAATAAATAAAAAATCACACTGCTCAAGGTTAAAAAAAGAAAGTTATGTTGAAATGAAAACTCTTGTCCATTACATTTTACTTCATAATTGCAACCGCATGTGTTGTATTCATTGTTGCAAAACTTGTTCTGTATATGGTTCGTTTGTTATCATGATCAAAACCACTGATCTGAAGCTCAATGCTGATGCTGTCATGTAAATAGTTTTTTAATCAGCAATAAATATAACAATTTCTGATCAACCCATATCAATTGCATGCTTAAAATAACATACCGGTTAAAGCCCCGCCCATTTCAAGACAACATGACCAACTTCTAGGTTAAATCCCACCCACTTCCGGGTTAGGCCCCGCCCACTCCGAGTACAGATACAGATACAGATAATTCAAATGGTTAACAGATACAGATACAGATACAGATAATGCTGTACTCGCTCATCCCTAGAGAAAACCTCACATTCATGTCGGTCAAGGTAACGTTAGTTAAAAAATATATTAATTTTACAATTATCAACAGTAACATTTTCACATTTAAATTGTGTTGTCTCACAGATTTGAGAGAGCGCGCGACACTGATGCACACACTGAACGCGCTCTCGCTCTCTCTCTCTCTCTCTCTCTCTCGCTCTCTCTCTCTCTCTCTCTCTCTCTCGATGCATTTGAGATAGAGCGAGCAAGAGACGGAAAGACTCACAAACCAGTGTACAGAGATAATAATAATAATTCTTGTTTTTTTTAATAACAAAGAATTACAATAAAAGTCAACCTTTAGACCTGCATATACAGGGAAGAAAAAAGTCATATACAAGTAAAATAATTAATTTTAATAATGAAAATATTATATATTTTTCGTTCTTTTTTATCAGATTGTCATCCAATTGTTGTAAGTGATCAATCTAGTCATTCTGCATCTTGGATTTGCCATGTTCAACACACTGATGAGTAAACAATCACCTATTAAAAATCAATAAATTTTAATTTGTACAGATATATACATTGTCTGACTCATTTCTTTGTTTTTGTGTCAGTAGCAGTTGAACCCCAAAGGCTCCAGAGCATTGAGCATCTTTGGCTTTGTGGTGAAGGCACTGGCGGGAATCGACTCTTGAGGAAGGTTGGATCTGTGCTCTTAACTTTTCAACGACAGTCATCACTGGTTTCAAAGTAAGTGTTTTATATATATTTTAAATGTGTTTTAAGAAGGCTTTTGAAAAAAATGTGGTTGTTTCTAGTCTTCTTATGGAATAATTGTAAGACTGGAGTTCCATTACTGGAGCGTTGCAGTTTTACTGTACTATACTGCATTACAATTTGTGGTAGGTTTACATAGCAATGAACTGTAATGTTTTTGATGGAGGATTAAACTTTGACATTTTCTTTTCTTTCAGGTTAGGTGCCAGCATGATTTGGCAGTGTAAGTTGTGTCACATGACCCTTCAGAAATCATTCTAATATACTTTTTTTTTTTTTAATGTTAATTAAGTTTCAGCTTTGCTCCACAGCAGTAAATTACGCTTTAAAATGTATTTTACAAACAGTTTAAACAGTTATTTTAACATTTGGTGACACTGTTAGTGTTTTTACTGTATTTTTGAGCACATAAATGCAGCCTTGGTGAGCTGAAGAGTCTTCCTTGCAAACATTTACAAATTGTAATGTCTACAAACTAGACAAGTACTGTATGTCATTATGTGAGTAATGTTGTAAATAATGTTTAGTTTCTTACACAGACCAATTGTTTTATTTCATTTCAAAAGACCTCACTACATCGAAAAAGCACAAGTGGACCACCAAGGATGTTAGTGACCAAGGGATCATGGGTCTTTAGTGTTCTACTAAAGAAAGTAAGTTTCTAACTTTTATTTAAGGAACTAGGCTTTTTTAGGCTTTGAGTTTGTATTATTGGTTCCTGCTTTCTGGGTGTTTAAGTTTAATGTACAATGACAAAATATTAGTTTTATAAAAATGTAGTTTTATAAAATGTTATAAAAAGTAATAGGGATCATGAAAATTGCATGTTATTTTTTTTTATTTAGTACTGACCTGAATATTTCACAAAACAGATGTTTATTTAAATTCCACAGGACTGAATTTATAAAAATGACTCCATGAATATGCAAACAAGAAAAATGTACACATTCAAAACATTCCTGTTCAAAAGTTTACACCCCATGCATTGTGTTGCCTACTATTACAAAAGGTGAAAACATTTACTGACACTTATTTATGAGTCCCTCAATTGTTCTCATTGTTAAATCAATGGATCGCAATTACACATTACAATTACGCATGTCATTTGTACTACTTAAACTTTTCAACACGGCACTTGCTCTCTGCAATCTGACTTTGCTGCAACATGGAACCTTTGCATTATTGACACACTATTGCCCTATTTATTACTGTAAAGTTACTTTGACACATCCTGTTGTGTAAATAACATGATGTTAGACTTGATATTGGTTAGTTGGTTATTAATTTCTGTTTGTATCTCTCTCTTTTTTTTATTCAGGAGGAGTCAGATGAACCAGATCTTGGAGATGTTCCAGGGATAGTTTGCTAGATCTCTTCCACTAGCATGCTATTATTACAGCTTTAAGTGAGAGTGCTTTTGCTCAGACCCCTGTAGAATCAGGCCTGGGCTTGGCCAACCGCTTCAAACTGCAACACAGCTGACTTCAGGGATTCTCATCTTTTGAATGGGTGACACTTGTTTGCACAATTACTGTCTGCTCTAATTTTTTGGCATTATATATGCACCCAGCCTTATCACTAACAGCTGTTATTGAATGTAAACATCTAACAAGAAATCATTTTGTAAAGTGTTTGCATTTTGTTATTTTACTGTTGCTGCTGTCTTGTCCTTTTCAGTTTGAAGCCAGATATCCTTGTACACATTGCCTTTACAGGTTTGCCTTGATATAACACATTTACTTGACTCTTGTTAGTGATGAGGCTGGGCAATTTAGGGCAAAAACGCTTTTGTATTTAATTTATCAAGGTGTATTAAATTACATCTACATTTGATATTTGTTAATGAAATGCTTTTGCATTTTGAGGTTGTAAAAGTTTTGTGGTATTGTGGAAAATGTTTAAACTCTACAGTGTGTAGAAACTGATTTTCCACAATTAACAATATATTGTTGTATTTTAAATATTCATTTTCACTGTCTTAAATGGCGAAGAAGCGGTTAAGAAAATTCTGTTCAATAAAAGTCATTAAGTTTGAGTTACTTGTACTCAATGTTTTAAGGCTTATCAGGGTTTACAGTGTACCCTCACTTGAAAGGTTGAAGGAATACCACAGAGTACTCCAAAAATATAAACAATTAAAGGCCGCAGGTTTATTACAAGAAATTCCTATTATTACTGCAGAAATATGGCTATATAACACAAGAATATTACAGCAATATTACATACTGTACAACACAGAATCCTGTGGTAAATACTATAGAAATGTTAGTAATACCACACGTTACCACAAAAAATATTACAGGAATATTACATGCTGTACAACAAAATCATGTGGTAAGTACTACAAAAAATGTGAAAGTAATACCACACATTACCACAAGAATATTACAGGAATATTACATACTGTACAACAAAATTCTGTGGTAAAATGTCCCAAAAAACAACACAATACTACACAATTACCACACAAATCGTATGTGGTACTTTTGATGTGTTATCATATGGAATACCACAGGACATTTTTGTAAGGGGTATAATAGGCACAAAACTTTCTTTCACCCACATGCCGCTTTCAATTAAACGACTTACTAGTTGTTCATTCTTTAGAAAAACAACAACCGCTTTGTTCATGCGAGAGGCAGAAACTATTTTTATGGCCTTCCTGTTGTCCTGCTGCTAACAGCACGTCCTCGATCGTAGTACCTGCCTCGGGAACGCACCTGAAACCATTCCTAAGCGAGAGAGATGGCTCTTCCCCTACAGGGGTAGACGCCATCCCGCCTCACTAAAATGCTGTGTATAAATTAACCTAACTAATATATCAGTGCCCCAAAGAAGGAAAAAATAAAATAAACTTCACGCTCCCATATGTGCCTCTCACACGCCACCTTCACTCCCAGCATGCAACACACACAGAGAGAGAGAGAGAGAGAGAGAGAAATAGATAGACATACAGATAGATATATACCGAATGTGGGATTTCTTTTTAGAAGTCGTACTGTGTACTCTCCTCTTCTGTAGTGTGGATACTGTATGAGCCATCGGGGGTCCCCTGCAGCTGTCATTGCGTGTGGTCTTAAGCCCCGTTCACACTACACGCGACACAGCGACGCGATCCCATTCATTTCCATGGAGAGCTGGCGATTTCCGGCGACGAGAGCGACAGCGGCCGTCAGCGACCGTTGGCGACCGGATGTGGGCGTGTCAAGCGACGCGACAAAGTTCAGAATCTCTAAACTTTATGCAAATGAAGAGCGACTTTCGGGAGCGACAGCCAATAGGAAAGAAGATGATAGTGCTCATGTGATCATTCTCCTTTCAGCTCCAGCAGAGGAGAAATTAATTCCTGCCGTTAGCACATACAGGGACATACATTTTAAAAATGAGGCATGGAAAGGGGTGGCCAATACCTCAATATCGTGGGGATTCCAAGTAGGTTTTTAATGAACTAATATGATGTAAAATTAGATATTACCTCTTAAAAAATCAAAACCAAAATGTGTTAAATGTATGACAACAGACAAAATCATAAATGATTAGACAGCAAATAAACGTACCACATTAAAAATAATATTAACTGCATTAAAATGAATTGTAACATGCTTGTCTTTATTTCTAAAGTTGCTTTGGATAAAAACGTCTGTTAAATGATGTTACTAAGCAACCAGTAATAAGAACGCCCACTAGCGACCTCATCGCCAGCCTCTGGCGACATGCAGCGACAGAAGTCGCTGCTAGTGTGAACGGGGCTTTAGACTGTTCTCATTGAAGTGCATGGCTGCAAGTTGAGTCCTGAAAAGTAGGAGATGTAAAAGTAGTTCAGTTAGTGCTTGAACAGATAAAATTCAGATGCATGTAGACAAAACAGACAGACAAAGACAGAGATAGATAGATACATTGACAAACAGACAGACAGCCAGAGACAGATAGATAGATAGATAGATAGATAGATAGATAGACCTTTGATACACCTTTATTTTTACATTATATAAACATACTTCAATTTGATATTTAAATAAACAAATTTAAAAACATTAACAACAACCAATATTTGACATTTTACAAAAATTTTCAATTTTCATTTTCAATTAAAAAAAACACAAAAGAAAACAACAGATAAATAAATAAAAGACTCATCCATTAATGTAAAAACAACTTGTTTTCATTCAACGCTGTACACAAAACATCATTTAAAGCCCAAATTTCAGTAAAACTATCCAAGTTATTGGTCATTTTAAAATATGCAAATTCTGCCTTCAGTCTATTTGCTATTAAGGCCTTAAAAACCACTTCAGGAAAAACTTCTCCCTCTCCTTTCAGTTTTCTTTTGCGTGTCAGCCATATGGCCATTTTTGCTCCTCCTATCACAAAGTTGATTAATGAGACTTTTTTCCTGTCTGATGCGATATATTTTGGTCCAAAAATAAATAATTTATCATTAAAATCTACCCCCAAATCTCTAACCCACCCATTTAAAATCTGAAACAATCCTCTCAGCCTTGAGCAATTTAAAAATAAGTGATCCACTGACTCCTCAGTACCACAAAAATACATTCTTTTCCTAATGATGGATCAATGTGTGCCACATATCTGTTTGTAGCTATCGCCCAATGTACAATCCTCCACTGTAGATCCGCAACGCGTTTCTCTATGGGAGGCTTATACAAGGACCTCCAACAGCCCCTGGGGGTTGAGTCTGGTCTGAACAAATCTGACCACTTTGTCTCTTTACAGTCCTTCAGCACATTGTAGTGAGATACTTTCACACAAATGTGATATAGTGCCTTTTTCAAAATAGTCTCAAACCCTTCCAGCACAGGAGTTCTGAAAGTTAAAATCGAGCCCTCTTCTGGTTCCATGTCTACTGCTGCTGAAATGTCCACTCTAGGAAAACAACGTCCTTGGTTCTGTTCCGCAGCTCTGTTTTCCCCTGAGCTCTGTCTGAAGACAGAAGGTAGCGCTGAAACAATCCCATTGAGTATACTTTTTGTAATCCTTATGGACTTAATGTTTGTGCTATTACACATTTCCTCTGGACTTTTCCAATGTTCTCCATTATTTAAGTCTGTAATTCTTGTGCATCCCGCTCTTGCCACACAGTAAAATTAGCAGTGTCAACAACACAACACTTAAAGAGTTACTTTTAACACTTCTTTGGAGCACATATGGTCCCATTCTATCGAGAGTAAAAATAACACTGACTGTAGTGTAGAACTTATAGTGTGTAACAATGGGAGTCTGAGGTGATGGATCCAAATGCAAGCTTTATTTGAAAAGACGTAGTCACAACAGGCAGGGTCAGAGAAGGCAAACAGTAACAAATGAAGATAATCCAAAGAGTAATCCGTAAAACACAGGCAGAAGGTCAAAATCCAGACGAGCAGTCCAAAGTGAGAAATAACAACAAACTATGAAGCTGGGATAAACTATGGCTAGACTAGGAAACAAACAGAACTGAGACAAGGCTATGAAACAAGGAAACTATGAACAAGATAAACGCTACGATAAATGCTAACAACGATCAGTACACACAGAGGGGGAAGGGAAGGCTTTATACCAAACACTAGGGGTCACATGACAGAAACAACCAATGGGAGACAGACACATGGAGCAGGAGAACCAATGAGAACATGACACATAAGGGCAAAGCATGGTGGGTTGAGTGAACACATAACAAAGAGTCCATATTGGAGTGCCCTCTAGTGGGGCTGCCGGGCACTCCAGCTGGTGATTGTGACAGTGTTAAATGATAAAGACTACAAACCTTTCTTCAGCTGAAACACTGATGCAGGAGCACGGCACAGCCTTATGACGTCACACCACCAGATCAAAATAAAAGTCCTGTTCACGCGCTTCTGTGTCTACAATCCAAAGAGTATATTGATATTTACAGGGAAACACATATGAACAATAAAACTTATGTCAATGGTAATCAGAGTTCTTTTCTTGGTGAAATACATATTTAAATAATATATAAAGAAAGAAATTATAAAAATATTATTTTACAAATATTTACAAATGTGGTATTTATAATTTTAATTACTTATTTATTTCGTATAAATTTCGTATTTATTTCTGCATTATGTCTACATTTATTTAATTATTTACGAAGACATTTATTTATTTAGACCTTTCTTTGTCAGCAAGGGAGAAGCTCTGAGGCCACAGTGTGACCCACCAAAAATGTTTTGTTTTTGTTTTGTTTGTACCAAAAAGGCTAAGATAAAGATAAATGACTTAAAATGTAAAGCATGTGAATGTTATGCTAAACACACATCCGAAGAGGATTCCAGGATTTTTTTTTTTTTTTTACCACTTCCAAAACAACCCCCTTTCAAAAATGTGGGGGCATCTGAGTCCTCAAACATGCATTTAACATGATATGAAACATTTATAAAAACATTTATATTTAAAAAAAAAAAAAAAAACATTTACATTTCAAAGGTGAAGAAACAAATGATTTCATGAAGTACCCAGTACAGCTGACTACTGAAGCCCAAGCTGAGCTGCAGTGGAGATTCAACTACTACAGTAAAGCAGATCTGGCTTCTTAAAAATACTTAATTCCTTAAAAAACACAATGCCACGCCACACAGAGACTAGTGTAAGTATTCCACTTTATCCTCTAAACCTAAAGTTTGTTGTACTGAAGACAGTGAGTTGTGTGATTGTAATACACAACTGTGAACAGGCATATCATAAAAAAACAGTTATCGCACACTTTCTTGTACAATTAAAAATGATAAACATGGACTGACAAATTCAGATCCTCTTCTGAAATAGAGAAATATCATGACAACGATGTTGAAAAACTGATTTAAAATCGTTTAAAATGAAGTGTAAAAGAAAATTTAATAAATGTATGTTCCAATTTTATTACACTTTTGTCTATTAAAATTGCTCTTATTGCTTTTTACTTTAAGTACTTTTTTTTTTAATTCATCAATTTGTTAAATAAACTAGATTTTAAAAGATTTGACCTTTATTGTGGATATTTCTGTCTATTAATTATTCACCAAGACTTTTATAAAGGAACTGTTAATAGAAGATGAGAAGTATCCAAATGAACTGAGGGATCAAGAAGGAAGCAAGACCAGTTTAAAAAAAAAAAAACGGTCTAGGACAGCTCAAACTGATAAAATCCCAACCAAAAACAACAGAAACTGTGACAATCTGAAGACAGAGAAATGTAAAAACTTAGAAATATCAGCATTCATTCAAAATGCCAGTGTAAAACTGGTAAACCTGCTGCTGATAATTCGGAAATGAGCAACTAATAATAAATGGAAACAGTAGAAAATGAGAGTAGAGATTTCTTTGTTACCTCCTTACTGGTCCAGACCAGTTACCTCCTGTATGAAGCATGCAGTGATATAATACATAAACAATAATACTGCAGAAATACAGAGTAATGAACTGCAAAAACAATACAGTATAAAACACAGTAATATACTGCATTAACAATAATACTGTATAAACAGTATAAAAGTGTCTAAAATGCAACAAGATCCAACTGGTCCTGCAGTAACCAATGTCAAGACAAAATGAATTAAACATTCATTGTTTAAAAACACAATACCATGAATTCAAAAGGCAAATCATGCAAAACAAAAAGATGCACATCATATAGGTTTACTGTTTTGCGAATGTGTCTATTTTTCAGCCCATTCGCCTTTACAGAACACTGGTCACCTCCAATGCAAATCTTTTGAATGACCTCAATGTGCAATGTAGTTTTGGGGGGAAATCAATATTAAGCACAAAAATCTGCCCGACTACTAGAGCTACAGCATGGGGGAGGCCTTTGGCATCTCTCAGGACAATCTTCCTCCAGCACCACAGTAGTCAAAGGCATCATCTCCATCAGTCACTATGAGAATGCCCAGATCCATTCCTGCAGTCACACGGTCTCCAGTACAGTAATTGTATTATCAAAATATTTACTCAAAATGTCAGTTATTTTATTGAAATTGTGTATAACCAAATTTTTTGCAGAAAATTATGTAGGGAGAACAAGTACCTTAAGACCTTGCTTGCAATATGCTAAAGTATTCTACATTAAAACATTCAACATACAGTAAAGAAGATTCTACGACAATATAACCTTGATATATTTAATATTGACAATGTGAACAG
Organism: Garra rufa; assembly: GCF_049309525.1. Lineage (NCBI taxonomy): Eukaryota > Metazoa > Chordata > Actinopteri > Cypriniformes > Cyprinidae > Garra > Garra rufa. The sequence continues at coordinate 81,286,986 of NC_133361.1, forward strand.
TGAAATTAAACTTAAAATAAATGTGGCATTTGTTATCTCATAATTAGATTATGCAATTTCTAAATTTCACAGACAGGGTCATGGTTAAACATATATACACAGACCATTATTTTAAGTAAAGGTATAATATTAACCTGTAAGTCCACCTCTGCTGACTTGAGTAAATCTGATGGATCCTCACTGAGGTAATGTGGAAGGCCCTGAAGAACAAATGTCCATTCATTGACATGGAATTCTTAAATAAAAGAAAAAAGCATTGTTAGATTAATTTGTGAGAATGACAGGCACATTTTCTAGCTTTAAATGCATTTTTTATATAATTACCGATTAAATATGTTGTCCTTTCTGTCAAAGAGTTACATTTAACCAAACCTAAAACATTTACAAAAATAGACAAATTATTAAATAACAAAAAGGAATTTACTGGAGTACAGGCTTCAATATTACAAAAAGAAGAAAGTAAGATCATTATTGTCGATTTTGTAAAGTAAACTGCAGCAAATGCATTTTTGTGCTCTCATTTGCCACAGTAGGAAAATAAAAAAAATCCATGATAGTGTATCAGTGACTTTCCAAATAATGGGAAAAAGTGAATAAATAACAAGCAGTTGTTTTAGGTATAAATGTCAAGGTAAGAAAACACAAAGTATAGTGTTGTAAATGTACATTAATTTGGTAAAAACTAAAATATAATAGTTTCTAGATTTACCATGCTAATAATTGTGGAAATGCAGATAAGACACATCAGTGTGTAAACGGGACTTTTATTTTGGTCTGGTGGTGTGACGTCATAAAGCGGCGCCCCTAGCCCTGCATTTGTTGTGATTCTGCTGAAGAAAGGTTTGTGCTTTTTACGTTTTTTAATCAGTGCAACTGTTGTCAGTTTAAACGTTTTTACAAGCAACACAAAATAAACGAGTCAATCTTAAATATAACATTGTAATGTTTTGTTATTTTTGTGAGTAAAGTGCACCCTCATATTAATAACAGAAATTGTGCGACTCATTTGGTCCTTAAATACAAGTCCATGGTTCAAGTAGAAAGTGAGAGAAAATGAGAATCCGAGTCATCTGAACCGAATCAGTGGTAAAATGATTCAGTGATTCGAATCGACTCATTCAGTGACAACAAACTAACAAACACAAACATGTATAATGATAACTTTTACAAACTGCAAATGTTTTCATGAAAGTGTAATTATTAAATGGTATGTACAAATAATTGAATGCCAAAACTAAATAATAAATGCCTAATATCTATTTTAGTCAGGTCATTTCCCTTTAACTATTAGTCTGAGACCGCTGTAGTGAACACATAGAGATTTTTTTTTTTGCATTTATTTTTGAGAATAATTTACTGTTAATTATTCTAATCTTAAACAGGACTAAAGTGTCCAAACACACAGAGAAACCCTCCTGAATCAACTGAGATCCACGTGACACACTATTATAAAGATGGTGTTTATTAAAGAGGAGAGTGAAGACATGAAGATTGAAGAAACATTCAGAGTCAAACATGAAGATACTGAGGAACAAACAAAGATGGATTTCATTAAAGAGGAGAGTGAAGACGCAAAGATTGAAGAAACATTCAGAGTCAAACAAGAAGATACTGAGGAACAAACAGGTTGGTTTTTATTCTCAAAGCTGAACTGACTTGATTCTTAAAATGTCTCGCTCTACAGAAATGAATGATATTTGTGAGAATGTTTATGAGCGTCGTAATTAAAGCGGTTTGTGGACAGACATGTTGAGATCACATGACCAGACAAATAATAAAATCCTGCTTTTCACATTGGACATTTGTTATTATGGCATCATGCTTTTAGGTTGTAGCAATAATAAATAATTAGCCTGAACATTTTAGTTCTATAACATTAAACCCAATATCTGCTTCTAAAATTAAAAGCATTAATTTTTATCACTTAATTATGCATCAGTCTCTGTTGTGCCAATTTTCTGTTCCAATAAGTCAAGAGGCAGAAAGTATTTAGTTATTTACTTGCAAGAAATTTGGGCAATTAATTGAAATACAATGTCAGCTTCCAATGATTATGAAAATACAATAATCAAGATAAAACCATTAGTGTGCACCATTCTGCCCATTCCCTTTCCAGTGGTGCCGTTTCACTCCATAAAACTTACTGTGCAAATCAGTGAAATTATGTGATCAAAATGCTGCACTTGATTATTGATAATGATTTTTCACATAAACCATCATCAGTTATGTCTTAAGTGAACAAAAACAGCTGAGCATGAAAATATGTGTGTAACAGTATATTGGATCCATGCAGCTCCTAAAACGACAACAGCTCACACTATTCCCTCTGCCGTCTGTACGGTTAAACTACAAAAGATAAAAGCATTTGTAGCTGTAATATTAAACAAATCAAGTTTAATTCTTACAGTGAAGACTATGCTGTTTTAGTTTACATTTAATTCTGTTTAATTTCTCTATAGCTGTTCGCTGATAATTAGATAAAATAATAAGATAATACCAAATTTTAAGTAGGCAGGTTAGTTAACACACAAGTAACCTATAACTGAACATCATATGATACGTTATGTAATTCTTAAAATGATTTAAATCTTAATTTTTTTATTAGGAAGTATGTAAAACCAAAAATCCATGTCTTTTAATATGAAATGCTTTCACTTTAGGGGGAAAACACTGCACTGGCGAAAATCATTGATTATATGTTTACTTTAAATTTCTTTACAGAGAAATATTTTCATATTTAAGCCCAAAATAGGAGCTTATCCTGCGACTGAATAACAGGGACTAAAAAGAAGACGATAGAATAAAAATATGATAGAAAAATTGATACTGAGGAACAAACAGGTTGGTTTTCATTCTCAAAGCTGAACTCACTCATTTGATCCACATAAAAATGTCCAGCTCTTAAAATATATATATATATATATATATATATATTTAAAAAAAAATATATATATATATATATATTAGGGCTGTCAAAAATAACGCGTTAACGGCGTTAATTATTTTGTTGTTGTTAATTACGTCAAATTTTTTAACGCATTTCACGCATGCGCAGTGTGACAAATTATTTGTCAGGAAAGTGGTTGGGGAGCTAGAGGAGAGATGGAGCAAGGTGAGCCTATGGACGGATTCAAATATAAAAAGAATGATGATGGTACAGTTAACAAGTATAAGCCTGGGCACTTTCCATGCCATAATCCATTCAGAATTTGTATAAAACTTTCGTTTTTCTTATGTTTTGGGAATTACGTCTGCATAGTTGTGCTGGGTTCATTCTCGAAAGAGCGCTGACTGACACAGTGGCAGAGTGGAGAGTGGAAGATAAAGCCGCTTTGCAGGTCATCGAGGCACCAGCTCAATCATTTGCATTTTTTCAGTGGAAGCAATTTAAAATTATCCGTCATTTTTGCTCACAAAGAAAAAAGTAATACACCAAAAAACGTTGCAGTGTTTTTATAAAATAAAGAAAACAAAAATGATGCGCTTTCTGTCTTCTCATTCTTGAACAGGAGTGCTTAAAAAAATAAAGCTAAATGCATGCCTCACAGACATGATAAACACATATATATATATATATATATATATATATATATATATATATACATATACATTTGAAGACTGTCTTATCAGGGTTGTAATAAGTAGTTTTATTATAATATTATACAATTGCTCTTTTTATCATTATCACTTTGAATAATGGGAATAGGTTTTGAGATTACATTTAACTTCTGCTTTAATAGCTTAGTCTGTATAAGATCTTAATGTTTCTGGGTTTAATGTTTGCTTTGAGCAATTAAAAATGGTGTTAATTTGGATTTGTCTTTTTTGCATCAGACCTGATGACACTGAAAGAGGAGAGTCAAGAACTCAATGAAAAGGAAGATGATCTCCAGCATGAGAAACATGATTTCATGGCTGGAGAAAAAACATATAGTTGCTCACATACTGAAACAAAAGCACAAAAGACAGCAAAAAGAAGTGTTTTTACCTGCCAGCAGTGTGGAAAAACTTACAACAGAAAGGAAAACCTTAAAGTCCACATGAGAGTTCATACTGGAGAAAGACCTTTCACCTGTCAACAGTGTGGAAAGAGTTTCATTCAAAAAGGAACCCTTACTATCCATATGAGAGTTCACACTGGAAAGAGACCTTTTCTCTGTCAACAGTGTGGAAAGAGATTTGTTGAAAGACGAAACCTTAGTGTTCACATGAGAATCCACTCTGGAGAAAGACCTTTCACCTGCCAACAGTGTGGAAAAAGTTTCAGTCAAAAATGCAAACTTCAATACCACATGAAATCTCACACTGGAGAGAAGCCGTACGCATGCTCTCAATGTGAAAGGAGTTTTGCACATAAACAATGCCTTAATGCCCACATGATGATTCACACTGGAGAAAAGCCTTACACCTGCAAACTATGTGGAAAGAGCTTCAATCATAAATCAAACCTTAACAAACACACAAACAGTCACACTGGAGAAAAGCCTTACACCTGCAAACTATGTGGAAAGAGCTTCAATCATAAATCAAACCTTAACAAACACACAAACAGTCACAGTGGAGAAAAAACTTTCATGTGTTCTCAATGAAAATATTGAAAATATCAAAATATTGCCTTGATGTCAACATGAAAACTCATGCTGATAGTAAGACATGCGAACAGCTTCTTACCCAAACTGTTAATGAAAACAAGGAAATAATCAAAGGGAAATTTGGAGGCAGATATAGCCGAAACATAGCCTGGCAAGCCAGACCCACATAAATGTAGGGTCTGGGCACTCTCCATAGACAGGGCTCAACCGTAGGGGTGGGATAAACGGTTGTCTTTCAAACTCCTCTCCACGCAATAGGATAGCGCTACAACCAATCAGAGACTTAGTCGGTCAGGTGACATAGTCAGAGCGACGAAGATTTTTAACAAAAATCAGTGCACTATGCAGTCTGTCAGCCAAATAATAGACAAAGATGGGCACTAAACCTTTAAAGTAAACAAAAACATGCACAGACAAATCCAAATTACACCCTGCGGCTCGTGACGATACATTGATGTCCTAAGACACGAAACGATCGGTTTTTGCAAGAAAATGAACAGTATTTATATAATTTTCTTTTTACCTTTGATACAAACCCACGTCCATCTGTCATGAGCACGAGTTTAGCATATCTATGATTCGACTCGTCACATATGTGAACGCGCTTTGATGTAGTATACGCAAACACCGAAAGGGGAAATATGTAAAAAAAAGTCCAGGATGAGTTTGCGCAAGCAAACGTAATCTTTTTCAGCTTTAAATGGGTTTGAACAACCAGGACAAGCGCAAGTAATTACCATTTTGAATAGCCGCTATATCCACAATCTCTTGTGCTGTGTAAACAATGAGTGCCACAGATCGCTTCCGGTGTTTGCGTATTCTACACCACAGCGCGTTCAGATGTAACGAGCTCCTGCTCGGGACACATGGACGTGGCTGTGTATCAAAAGTAAAAAAATATATAAATACTGTTCAGTTTTCCACGCGTAATTCACGGAACCAGGAATTCATGTCTGACTGAACTTATGGTCGCAGGTCAGTCGTCATCATGTTAAGCCCGCCCACCGACCCGTGATTGGCCCGGTACATCTTGGATTTTTCGGAAATTTAAGTGAATTGAGAGTAACTAGACTGACCTTAGAAGCAAATGTAATTTGCTGCCGCTAGGGGCGCGTCTAGATTCTAGGCTAGCCGAAACAGTCATTTTAGCCTTGCTACTAAAGAAATAAAATAAAATGGAAACCATCATAAAAATTTTTTTTACTGGTTAATAGAAATTGTATTGGTTTTAATGGTAACTGTTATAGTGCCTGTTAATCTCTGCTGATAACTGGTCATCGTCTATTGGTGACCACTACATCCTAATGGAATATGTCCAAAAAACTTAATAGGAAACCATTTGTTAATTATTTTAATGCTTAAAGGTTGATGTTTGTAATATTTTTAATGGTATTTGCAGTGGAAACAATTCGAATTTTTGTGATTTTTTTTTTTTCTTTCCACAGAGAGGTTTGTGAAAACTCTTAGAGCAAACATTTAGGAGTCCTAAATTTAGGACTAACATGCCCATTATTTTTAAGATTTTCTCCTAAATCGCCTACTTTTAGCCTTCAGATGTTTTGCAATGTGACCGCAGAGTGAACAGTCACTTAAAAGATTTTACATGCTACTCAATGTTATCAGTTGCGTAAGAACTTACAAGCATTATAGTTACAACTCTATATATGAGCAAAACATGAGGGCTCATATCATGACATTTTCAAAACTCTGTCTTTTGTCACATCCTTGTCTTTTATTTTTCATATTACCTGTGCATAATTTCAGAATCAGAATATTATTAAACACATAATCATTTACTTTATATCCTCCATGTTTACTTCCGTATGACGGTGTGCTGCGTAAGCGTTGCCAAATCCGTATCCACCATATCTTCGCGGAATTGGGCTACTTTTCCACTGTTTCCTCTAGTTGTTTTCCAAATTTGTGGGTTGACCCAACCACTCTAACGTGGACTTTACCCCCTGAACATGGATGGGCTAGTTTTGAGAAGCAGTTAGGTAGATTTTGGTTTAATAACCTGGAAACCCTGTTTGTATCATTCGTTTGCACGAGGGCCAGTTCAGAACCATGATCTGTTCACACTAGAAATCTGATATTGCTCACATTTAAAGCAAAAATGTTAACATTTACACTGCAAACTCTGTTTAGTCTGTTTTTGAGAAGGTTTCAACTTTGGTGTTCAACATATTGTTTCAGAAATGCAAACAATTGAAGACTGAAATTCAAAATTTGGTTTGTTTTGAGCCATAGCAATAGATACATTTTGATCATTCGAATTGATAGGAAACATCCTGAAAATTACTTTAGATGCTTTCATTGTACTTTTTTGCCCTTATCTATAAGTAAAAAATGGTTCATCTTACCCCACTCTCCCCCTTTTGTGTCGTAATTTCTTCTTGCATGTTCATCACCTTCTCAGGGTCTTGTAGGATATATTATTTCGCAAATTTTTTGGGTTTTGTTCTCTATTATTCTGCTGTTTAGAAAATGTTGGAATTTGCTTACTTTACAACACAACCTAAAAAAATCAAAACTGACATTAGATGAATAACTGACAAAGGATTTTGTTTGCACAACGTTGTAACCAAAATTGAAACAAATGTGTAATGACCTTGTGTGCCTGCTGGGACACAGAAATTGGATTAATGTATAAATTAATTAATGCATGACTTAGATGGGTGTGTTACATAAATGGGAAATAGAGTACTTTCAGCACTCAATTAGACAGCAACTCTGAATACCTCTGACATGTTTTTTTTTGTATGTGTTTTCTTGATAGAAATATCTATGCACATTTGCACTTTTTTGTTGATTGATTTATTTTTTATTATGCAACAAAAGAACAACAAATGCAAAGACAGAATAAGAACAAAAGACAATGAGAGGTACACATTAATCCAAAGCATACTAAATTATATTATTAGAATCACACCATTAAAAGAGTTTACATACACATCAACTCTTTCCTAAAAACAAAAAAAGAAATTTTCTTTAAACATATACATTTATGAACGTACAAGAAATAACAATAATAACATTTTACAGATTTGCATATAATTTGTTTTTAATTGGAAAAGTCAACCCAGAACACAGTCTCACTTTCTGGATTGTAGACGCAGCAGTGTGTGAACAAGACTTTTATTTTGATCCGGTGATGTGACATCAAAAGGCTGCGCCGCGCTCCTGTGCCGGTGTTTCAGCTGAAGAAATGTTTGTTTTTAATTATCTAAAATGTTTCCGTATACTTTACAGTATAGAAACAAATCTTTTCCATATTCCGAGTTAATGATTCACTGGTTTGAATCGCTACAATCACCGCAAGTTGATGACAGCTGCTGCTCAAAATGGTGTAAATGCAAAGAGAAGATATTTAGTCAAAAGATAGCATTTTTTAAAAGTTGAATCTATTTAATGTAATACTAAATGTTATTGTACGCTAAATCATGTTTGTGCATTTCTTGTTCTTTTATTAAATATTGTTGTTATTATGATTATTATTATTTATGGTTAATAAATATGAACCATGTGTTTTTAGTGATTCAAGGCCTCTAACATCACTCTGACTGACTCCCTTAGTGCACTGAGATGCACCCAGATTTAGTGTCTTTCTGTTAATTATTCTCATCTTAAACAGGACAGAGTGTCCAAACACACAGAAAAACTCCTGGTGATCCACGTATCACAGTTATAAAGATATAATTTATTAAAGAGGAGAATGAAGTTATGAAGATTGATAAAACTTGAAAACTTGAAGATGCTGAGGAACAAACAGGTTGGTTTTCATTCTCAAAGCTATTTTTTTTTTGTCCTGTACATTTTCTTTATACCATTTTCTACTCTCATTTTGGTGCTCTGATTTAAACTACATTTAAAGAGTCATGTCTTATTTCATTATTCAATGTAAATGGCCACTGTTAAAACTGAGTAAAATGTTTGAATATAAAATAAATAATGTGGAAGTCTTTTGAAAATGGTTCTTACTCTTTTACAGCTGCCACAACTAATTGTGATAAGTTCAGATAAATGTGGTCCATCTTGCTTTGATGTAAGGCTGACATATACAAAATAAACTCACTTTCACCCGACTAGGTCTGCCCCATTAATAATCAACTGAATGTTAGTCATAAAGCTGTTTTATTAGTCTGTAACTTCAGAAAAAAATGGTCTATGTCCATGATAGACAGATCGGTCTCTGGGGATAATTACAGTTTATCAGGTAGGAAATCTAAATGTTCACAACTTCAGTCCCGTTTCATGAGATATTCAAATATACAATTCAGAGATATTTACACCATATTTCTTTAGTTTTATGGTGTACATATTACACATACTTTTTAAATTATTGCAATACATTTGAATACGTATGACACACAAAAATATGTTTTTTTCTTTAAAAACATTTCCTTGTTTGCTGTTGGAATATAACAGTACATTTAGGTTATTGATTTGCAGTATTTACAGGAATTTGCCCACATTTTCAGCAACTCTAATCCAATGAGCATAATAACACTCATTATCACAGACATCAGAAAAGTCTTGCCTTCAGCCACTGCTTTCACATTTAACTCAGATATTAATCAGCAAGAACAAAGACACCAATTAAAGAAATGAGGCAGAAGCATTAATAAAGACAAAAGGTGACACTTACCATGATTTCACATTTGTATTCATACACACTTAAAGCAAAATATATTCAGTTTAAATTTTTTATTTATCTATATGTTTTTTTTTTAATTTAGACCAAATTATATTTGATATTTACACAATAATTACATTTTGCAGTAATTATTACTTAGACGTGTGTATTTTTAATAACTATTTGCTTATTTCTGTATATTTTTTAATCTTCAAGGTACTAGAAAAAGTTGTGTTGGGCAAATTACAGTCTTTTCTAAATACCATATTTCTGAACATTTTCAGTCAGGTTTTAAGTCTATTTATATTGAGTATGCTTTGCTGAGAGTGATAATTTCTGTCCTACCTTACTTGGAACAAACACTAACTACTATCAAAAGAACGAGCCCTTATTCCACAGATAAAGTGCATAATATCACGTTAAGCGTTTTCTCCCCCATATAAGCCCAATAAGATTTCTCGTTCACGATCCTTTTCACAGCTGTGCAGATCTAGTGTAACAACTAGGTCTGGTTTGTCATCTGCATTCTTTAAGATCTGTCTTCTATACATCCGGGCAGCTGATTCAAGATCCGGTTCTGGATCCTTCCATTCTATGAAAACACAGATTACTGATAACAATTCTTGATATAAAAAATTTATGATTAACTGATATAATTAACATCCCTGATTGATGTCCTGTTGTTTTTGTGGTATGAGAAAAAATATTTGTATGCTAAAAAAGGTAATACAGAGAAAGGTGTGCTCAGTGGTATGATCAATATTATAGGGACACCTTCATTGGCAGGCTCTGCAGATGTGCTGGCACTGGCTGAGAAAACAGTATTGAGTGACGTTGAGGCCCTTTCCTCCCTTTCAGCATAATCCTCTGACATGGTTGCTGCCATTTCTTCCTGTCTTGTATTGCCAGTTCTATCTGATATCACTTGGCCTGACTCATGAAACCTGATATAACCATAACGACAGTACAGCAGCTAAATTAGTGAAAGATATAAAATTCAACATCACTCTCTTTGCAGCTTTATTAAACCCTCCCACGGTACCTTCTAATGTTTTTTACCTGACTTAAGTTACGAAACATATAAATTAATGAATTATTGCAGACAGGCGTCACCACAATTAATGAAATCCCACCTCTCACAGAAGGTGCGGAAGTCTCCCACAAATTAACAGTGGCTCCCTGGTGCAAAAATATTCAAATGCCGAGAATTTTGGCGAGTAAGTGAGAGAGAGACAAAGAGGTGGGATATCTGCCCACATTCATTTAAAATAATTTTACATAAAAAAATAAATCTATGTATCTACATTGTTGAGTGATAAACACCACCACCACACACCATTTTTTTTAAGTTACCTACTTTTCACAAACATCAACATGGTCTTGTATTTCTGACAGGCTATACTTCTCGTTGCAGTACAAGCATTCTGTCAGTGGTCCAGAGGATATAGGCTGGTCACTCTCAAGAGTCTGAATCATTGTAAGAGCATAAAAAGTCACATTAGCAGATAGATAGTAGGGTTAGCTTATACAAAGAAATATTAATTTAGGAATTTCCTAAATCATTTATTTAAAACTAGTGTATTACTTAGTTTTAGTGGTTTAAACTGTCTGAACAACCACAGTATTATTACTAACCAGAGATTTTAACCTTTTCCTACCTACCTGCAGATCTATATCTTTCTGGAGTGGCCGGATATATATGAGAGCCTGCCCAACCATGACAGACTCACTTAAGAGGTACTCAGGGGAATACCCATCATCTGGACATTGTCAACATAGGGAAATGCTGAAAGAGATGGTCTGAAAACTCCTGAGGAGTGCAGTATTTGTCTAAAACAAAGATAAAATCAAAATAAAAGTTAAATTCAGGTGGATTATACATTAATGTAAGCATGATTTAAGCAAACCCTTAGAAAGGGAAAAAAAATAACTGACCTGGAATGGTGATCCTCTTCTCTCCTCTTCCTGCCCTCTCTAATTTGTTTTTCACTGATGGACTTGGAACCTCACATTCCTTTCTCTTGGACAGGCAAAAAAAACGATGGGTGTAGGAAACACTTTTAGATTTCTTTGCTGAAGGTCCAGCAGTGCTGGGACGTCTCGGCACACGGCCCCGTGGATTTGAATATGGTGCAAACAATCTTAAAACCTCTGCTGCAAGAAAATGATCATAGAATATGAACACTAGTTTGTATTTTAATCAATTCAATTACACAGTCAGTGTCAGGTCTGCAAACTGTATGGTAAACTCTGACCTGCGAATTCGTATGTCGTGACCAATACCGATCACAACGCAAACTTTAACTGAATTAAAATAATAATAAAGTTTTTGAAGTAAAGTGAAGCTTTAAATATATGTACTCTTTGGGTTGAATATTTATTTCTGTGTTGTTGTTACGTAAGCTACGCCTGCTCAAAGTGTAGTGTGACCGTGGCTAAATCCGTCATCCCATTGTTTTGTCAAAAACGAGCATTTCTCATACAGACGATTTTTAACGAATGTGATCGTCGTCAGTAACAACCCACCTCGCCAGACCCGAGTGAAAGTTGGCAACCCTAGGTCAAAATGTTACCTTGGTCTTTATCTGCCAACTTACCCCGTGTCCCGCCACTTCGATCCGGAGGCGTCGTGCTCAGACCAGACGATGGGTTTTCTGAAGGGCCAACATTTGCAGTTTGCCGCTCCAGTGCTTGGGCAGCTTCTCGGAGAAGCTGTGGAACAGACTTCGCCATATTCCTTACCGCCAATTATCAAAATACCCACGACAACGCAAAGTAAGCCCCACCGTGACGCAATGAGTGACGTAGGGTGGGCGTGGTCAGCTCGGAATGCATTTTCAAAGCCGCATTGAATTTTGCTACAAATATCCCACTGCGTCATGATGAAAATGCAATCGTACGTGTCCTGACTGTTAGTCTAAATGCATTTAGGACAAATAACATTTAAATGATAATTTTGCTACTGTTTGTGCTTGGACACGTTACACATATCAAATCAATTTGGTTATACATTTTCATTTTCATTTTGCTACTTATAAAGCATTAAAATAGTATGCACTTTATAATTTAAGACTACTGTTGAAAATGGCAAATGTAAATAATATAATTTAATTTTCAATTTCATTCTGCAAACGTGGAGGTGATTGAAAATGTAAATTTAAATACAAAATTACGTTGCCTTTTTAATATTGCATTGCCATTTTGCATATTGCATTGCAAATTGAATATTGCTACACATATGCTTCCATATTGAGCTGGTGGATAGAATTGTATGATATTAAGCAATAATAAAAAAAAAAGATTGATGTAGTATTATATCAGTCAACTACTGTCTCCTCTTAGGGAAGGGATATTTTGTGATGTTATTTATTTGTTTTATTATCATTATTTTGGAAAATCACTTAAAACTATAATAATGATGTGTGATGACCAATAAAAATACACATGGGAATAGACTTTATATAGGTATACTTTATTCTTTTAACAGATCAATTATCATTTCTTGGGATTTACTGATTTTGTTTAGCTGTTCAATTATTTCTCCAAGACAGGTTTTTTTTCTATGTTTGTCTTTAAGCCTTCTCCGGCGCTCCAAGTCGGGCCGCACTAGCGTCTCCAATGCAGCTGTTCTCCTTTCTGAATGTGCCTCAAAAACATCATAGGATGTTGATCTTACTCTCCTTCTTTCTCTAGAGGGGGAAGCAGTCTGTTCTTGGGAGCTTGATGCGGTGCTGCTGAGGGCTGCAGAGCTGTAGGCTGGGATGAGATAGTGTTGAACAGAGGAGTTGAGCATATTTTGCCAGGTGGTTCACTCCCAACTCCACGTTTGCCAAATAAGTCTTCCATTTGCTGTGAGAAAACATAAATAAATAAAGCATGCCAACCTTGTAATACACATAAGTTACTTTTTCCTGTCCTGTTGCTTGACACCCATCTTTAGCCCCTTTGTAGCCTTTTGGTATCTTGTTGCCAAGTTTTTTTTCTCAATTTTTCATTAATGATGCTTTTTGTAAAATGCTATTTTATTTTTGTAATACAGATGCAGTTATTTTTGTGTAAGGTCAAGCAGCAGCAGTTGTGGTCCTGTGTGTGAATTCTATATAGATAAAAAAAAGGTTGATAATTGTGAGAGATAAACTTTGTTAGATATTGAATAGTGCACTTTGAAAATAGTACATACCTTGTTGGGTTTCTTGACATTCCAACTCTTTGGATGGGGATTGAGGATTATGTGTTTGCGGGGCTTGACTGAGATTTGTTTTTTTTCATTCAATGGAACACTCGACATGGGATACTGGACCAAGTGGAGGGGGACACTTGGACAAAGATGCTGGACAGTGAGTTGTAAAAGGAGGGAGACGCTGGGTCAAAGAGGCTGGACGAGAAATAAACGCTGGAGGGGTACACTTGGACAAAGATGTTGGACAGTGAGTTGTAACTGGAGGGGGACACTGGGTCAAAGAGACTGGACAATGGGTTGTAACTGAGGGGGGCATCTAGTGAACATGACAAAAACAAGTACACATTTTACATATTGGGCTTTTCCCAAACTATACTGTCAGACATATCAAGTGAAAACAAATGTAACATGTTGGAATATGAAATATTTTTTTAAGATTTTCTGTTCAAATGGTCATATTTCATCACTTAGAAGTGCTATGTTTACAAGTTTAGCAATACATGAATTGAACAAGAGACTTTTTTATTTTTATTTACTTGGATGTTTGTGACGCTTCAATATTTCATCAGTGTTGTCTTAATTTAAAAAAAGTGTTGACTGTATAATCCACAAAGGTCTGGTCTGATTTTAACACCTCAAGGTCTACCTTCAAACCGAATGTTTTCATGCATTGACTGATTAGTTTTTTAGGAGCGAATATGAAATTGTGCATTCAACAAATAAATATATAAAAATATTTACTAAAACAAATGCATTTAAAACAAAGGGAATTGTGAACTATATACATAAAAAACGTCTCGGGTTACGTATGTAACCTTAGTTCCCTGAGGGAACGAGACGCCGCGTCTAGAACGCTATGGGGAACGCCATTGGCGGGCCGCACTCTGAACTATGTCTAACAACCAATGAATGACGGGGGTGACGTCACAGGCGCGGTGACGTCACCAACCAGGAAGTATAAAGCATGTGCGTTTGAAGCCGGCGGCAGCTCTTAGGAATGAAGCGAGCGCCGCAGGGTGCGGGAATTATGGTCCGAGACGCGGCGTCTCGTTCCCTCAGGGAACTAAGGTTACATACGTAACCCGAGACGTTCCCTTCCGGGAACTCGAGCCGTGTCTAGAACGCTATGGGGAACGAGACTACCAACGCCCCCATAATTTCCGAGCCCTGCGAGTGTCTGCTCAACCAGGGTGGAAAAAGAGAGAGCCCTTGTCTAGCATTACACGGACAAGAAGGCCCTGTAGTCCTCGGCCCTCGGGCACACGAGGAATGGTAGTCTTCCTCTGTCTGGTCACCAGCCAGAACGAGAGGTACTCCACGGCCCTCAGGCACACGCAGAGTCTTAGTCCTTTGTCTGGGAGTTAGCCAGTGCAAGAGGGACCGAATGACCACTGTCTAGCACTCGGCGGACAGATGGTGTGGGAAGTCCTCGGTCCGCAGACCCACGAGGACGGTGAGCTCGACCTCAAGGCTCCTCGGCCCTCGGGCACACGAGGAGAGGGTGATCCTTTGTCTGGGGGTTCAGCCAGAACAAGAGGGATCCAAGGCTCGGCCTGGAGCTCCACCAGGACGCGAGGGAATAAGCCATTGTCTAGCATTACGCGGACAAGAGGGCACTGCAATCCCCGGCCCTCGGGCTCACGGGGAAGACAGTAGGTGCCTCTGCCTGGTAGCCAGCCAGTGCATGAGGCACTCCTCGGCCTTCTGTGAAGGCAGACGAGGAGTCTTAGTCCTTGGTCTGGGGAAAACCAGAAACCAAACGAATGTTAGGGGCGTGGACCAACCCGCAGCATTGCAGATGTCTTGTATTGGAACACCTGCCGTCAGAGCCCTCGAGGCACTCATGCCCCGAGTAGAGTGAGCCTTGAGTCCCAACGGTGAGGGGAGATCAGAGGACTCGTAAGCAGTAGTAATGGCATCGATGATCCATCTACTAATAGTGGGCTTTGAAGCTGGGCTCCCCCTCTTAGGGGGGGCCGTAACAGACAAACAATTGCTCTGTTCTACGCCACGTGGCAGCTCTGTGGACGTAAGCATCTAAGGCTCTGACTGGGCACATGCAATTTAACTTCCTGTGGTTCGGCTCCGCGAACGGAGGAGGATAAAAACGCCTGCAGTGTTACTGGCTGCGGTGCTAGGGAGGGGACCTTCGGGACGTACCCGACCCTGGGATATAGAAAGGCCTTGGCCATCCCTGGGGCAAACTCTAAATGAGATGGGGCCACTGAAAGGGCCTGCAGATCGCCTACTCTCTTAAGGGAGGTGAGTGCTAACAGGAGCGCCGTCTTAATTGTGAGGGCGCGGTCCGTAGACTCCTCTATGGGCTCGAATGGAGGCTTGCAGAGAGCTTCTAGCACCACAGCGAGGTCCCACGTGGGGACCCTGGGTGTCACTCGAGGCCTCAGCCTGAGCGCACCGCGGAGGAACCGTATGACCAAGGGCTCTCTACCTACTGAGAGGCCACCTAAAGGGGCGTGGTAGGCACTTATGGCCGCCACGTATACCTTTAGAGTGGAGTGAGCTAGCCCTGCGGATAGGCGAGACTGTAGGAACTCCAGAACTGTACCGACCGGGCAGTTGACTGGGTCCAGGTGGCGCTCGCGGCACCATCTCGCGAATAAGTTCCACTTAAGGCCATACAGTTTCCTTGTAGAGGGAGCTCTGGATTGGAGAAGGGTCTCAACAACCTCGGTTGAGAGACCCGCTCCTATGAGTTGTGCCCCCTCAGGGGCCACACCCATAACCTCCACCTCTCTGGGTGGGGGTGGCATATTGCGCCCCCAGCCTGAGACAGGAGGTCCCTCCTGACGGGAATCTCCCACGAGAGCCGTCTAGGAGAGATACCAGGTCCGAGAACCATACTTGGGTCGGCCAGTACGGGGCTACGAGTAGCAGCCGCACTTGAAACCGACGGACCCGTTCCAGAACTCCCGGGAGCAGAGCGATCGGGGGAAAGGCGTACAGACGCAGCCTCGGCCACGTCTGTGCCATGGCCTCCAGCCCCAGTGGAGCTGGAGGGACTAGAGAGTACCAGAGGGGACAGTGCGATATCTTCTGAGTCGCAAACAGGTCCACCTGTGCCTGGCCAAACACTCTCCAGATCTGCCTCACCACCTCTGGGTGAAGCATCCATCCCCCGGGCCTCGGCCCCTGCCTTGACAGGACGTCTGCTCCCACATTCAGATGTCCAGGGATGTGGACTGCTCTCAGGGAGAGGAATTTCTCTTGAGACCAAAGGAGTATCCGGTACGCCAGCTTGTATAAGGGGCGTGAGCGGAGTCCTCCTTGGTGGTTTATGTAGTGAACCACCGCAGTGCTGTCTGTACGGACCAGCACATGTCTGTTTCTTAGGTCTGGGAGAAACCTCTTTAGGGCCAGGAATACTGCCAGCCTCTCTAAGCGGTTTATGTGCCACGAGAGATGGTGGGCGTTCCATAGGCCTTGGGCTGAGCGGCCACGCATGACCGCTCCCCAACCGGTAAGGAAAGCGTCGGCTGCTAGCGTGATGCGGCGACCAGGCGCTCCCAGTACCGGTCCCTGAGAGAGGAACCAGGGTTTCCTCCACATGGCCAAGGCACGTAGGCAACGCCGCGTGACCTTGATCTTGCGGAGTGGGTTTCCCCTCGGAGAGAACCCCCTGGTCCTGAGCCACCACTGTGGTGGTCTCATGTGCAGCAGTCCAAAAGGTATCACGTTGGAAGCGGCTGCTATAAGACCTAACAGTACTTGAAACTGTTTGACAGTGAGTGACTGGCCTAGCTTTACTGCATTCACTGCGGTCAGTATGGAATCGACTCGTGCAGGAGACATGCATGCCTGCGTGGAGATCGAATCCCACCCTACGCCTAAGTAAGTGGTCCTCTGTAGTGGAGAAAGCACATTCTTCTTGGCGTTGAGTCTCAACCCTAACTCTTTCATGTGAGCGAGAACAGCACCTCGATGCTGAACCGCTAACTGTTAGTTGAGTATGCGGATGCCCTGGAGTCACAGTGGAGCCAGCGCAGCATCCACACACTTCGTGAAAGTGCGGGGTGAGGGAGCTAGGCCGAAAGGAAGCACTCTGTCTTGGTAAGCCTTGCCCCTGAAAGCGAACCTGAGATACTTCCTGTGCTGAAGAACCAGAAAGTTCACTAAGGGTACCAGCCTCTCGGGACTGGTGTCTGGATTTACTTGAGGAACTAACTCGGAGTCCTGTAACAGCGAACTGGCAGGAAGCGCCGGAATTAGCTCCTCGGAAAAGCCCCGCGGGGGTTGCGAACTCTCCAGGGCCGCTACGTTTCCGGGCGGACCAGCTAGAGGATGCTCGCGGGAGATAGCCGCGGCCTGTAACACTGGCAGGGTTAGCTGACTCATCTCCTGATGGCCACGAAGGGGTCTGAAACCCGCACCTGGAGGTACGGTGCAAACCCCCTCGAGAGGGGCTGCCCTCAACGGCCCTGAACCACAACCGTCAGGGCCGCTTAGCCGAGGACTTCCTTGACTGGAGGACGACCCTCAGGTCAGGCCTCTTCGTCTTGGAAGCCCCCGACTTAGAGCGCTGCTTTCTGGGTCCCCTAGGCTGGGCCGGGGGAGCACGGGCGGCAACGCTCTGCTTTTGTGCCTCTCTATGGGAGCTCGTACACGGCTGAGGCTGCTTCTTAGATGGTGCAGCAGCCTCAGAGGAGAACACGCGGCGAGGAAGGAAAGTTCTGAACGCCGCCGCCTGCTTGCGGGCCTCCTGGTGCCTGGCCACAACGGTATCAACCGAAGCACCAAAGAGGCCAGATGGTTGCAGGGGGGCGTCTAGAAGCGTGACCCTGTCCTTGTCTTTTACGTCGGACAGGGTCAGCCAGAGATGCCTCTCCGCGGCCACCAGGGCTGCCATAGACCGCCCAACAGCACGGGCGGCCTCCTTGGTGGCGCGGAGAGCGAGATCTGCAGTTTTTAGCATCTCTGTAACGCTAACTTCCTCGCCGCTGCTGAACTCCTTCAGCAGGTCAGCCTGGTAGGCTTGCAGGATGCCCATGGTGTGAAGGCAAGACCCTGCTTGACCTGCTGCCGTGTATGCCTTACCCATCAGGCCAGAAGTGACTTTAAGGGGCCTGGTGGGCAAGGACGGAGCCTTCAAGGACGACGCCGAGCCGGGTGACAGATAGCCCGCAAGCGTCTGTTCAACCCGTGGCATCGTCCTATAGCCATTCTCCTCTGCCCCCCCCACATTTCCATAATTTTCAGCGGGGGAGAAAAGACGGGAGGAGTATGGCTTTTCCCACGATCTCGCTAGCTCTTGGTGGAGATCGTGGAAGAAGGGAAGGCTCCGTTTAGGAGGTGCTGACTTTGTCCGCAGGAAGCGATCATTTAATCGGCTTCGCTGCGGCTCATGTGATTGCTGTTGTTCTGCGGGCCATGTGATGTGTAATTTGGCTACCGCATTAGTCAGCACCTCTATGAGCTCCTCATAGTGAGGCGAGCGTGATGGCGGTTGTGGTTCCTCTGTAACACTTTCAATGTCAACCTCCTCGGAGGAAGACAAGAGGAACTCGGGGACCTCCTCCCGGGGGGAAGAAACCGCAGCGCGGGCTTCCACATCCAGGAGGAGATCGCTCGATCCGCTGAGTGAGGGCGGAGATAGGGGATCACCCGTCTCCATACCCTCCAGCAGATCGAGCTGCGAGCCCCACGAGTGCAGCCGCCGCTCCGCCTCGGCGGAAGCGGGGCCAGACCCACGGGGCACGCTAGTGAAAGCCCCCTCCTCGAAGAGGGCTTTCCGGGAGCGAAGCAGACGTACCGGCAGGCGTTCACAGTGCTCACAGCCAGCCTTTTCGAGGGCTGACTGTGCATGCTCCGCTCCCAAGCAGACCACACATAGACTGTGTGTATCCCCACCAACAATGAAGCGTTGGCAGGGAGGGACACACTGTCTATGCGGGCGCTTAACCACCATCAAACTCTTTTTCTTAATAGGTTGCAAAGATGCCATTCTACTCAAATAAAAGTGTGTCAAACTGGACACAAAAACAGCAGAAATGGCAAGACAGACACAGACACAGAGCGCTCTCGCTGAATGACAAAAGCTGCCGCCAGCTTCAAACGCACGTGCTTTATACTTGCTGGTTGGTGACGTCACCACGCCTGTGACGTCACCCCCGTCATTCATTGGTTGTTAGACATAGTTCAGAGTGCGGCCCGCCAATGGCGTTCCCCATAGCGTTCTAGACGCGGCTCGAGTTCCCGGAAGGGAACTAAATGTATTTATAAAAAAAAAAAAAAACATGAACTATGAACTATATTTAAAAAAAAAATTCTTCCTGCAGTTCGTCCTGCTCCTTCTCGTCATCAGCGAAATACTGTAGACATGGACAAAATATATTAAAAGGCAAATACACTACATTAGTTATAGAAGGTCTGTATACATTACATTTTCCTCCTCGTCTTCATCAGGAGGAGCAGGACAAAGCTCTGGTGATGGAGGTAGTGCGGGAGGAAGAGGAGGTAGAACATTTGGGGGTCCCTCCTTCTCCCCGGATGAGCTGTGCTCTGTATCCTACAAACAAGCAGAACACAACAGCTATCAAACCCAACATCACTGAATTATCACAGTCTGAAAATATTTTTATAATAGACCTCTCACAACTTCCGTATTTTGCACCGGAAATACGTAATTGCTGTGTAAACCTATTTCCGCCCCGGTATGCCGGTAACCAGTTAAACAACGTGAAAAACGCTTAACGTGGCTTAATGTATGTAAAAAACGACCAGGAAACCCCAAGTTTCTGTCAAACCTTACGTGGAACAAACATTAACTACTATCAAAAGAACGAGCCCTTATTCCACAGATAAAGTTAATTATATCACGTTAAGCTTTTTCTCCCCCATTGAAGCCATTATAAGGAAACAGCTTAACATGGTTTTCGTACCTCAACAGCGACCAGGGAAAACCAAACTTATGTTAAATTTTACTTATAATAAATACTTGCTGCTGTCAAAAGAACGAGCTCTTACTCAGCATATAAAGTGATCGCCCCCCATAGAAGTCCATCATAACAAACCATGTTAAGCTTTTTCCTTAATGGAGTTCTATAGGGAGAAAAACGAGATATTATTCACTTTATATGCTGAATAAGAGCTCACTCTTGTGACAGCATAAAGTGTTTATTATAAGTAAAATTTTAAGCCACGTTAAGCTTTTTTTTTTTTTTTTTTGTATAATGGACTTCTATGAGGGGCGATCACAAATATGCTGAATGAGAGCTCGTTCTTTTGAGAGCAGAAAGTGTTTATTTTAAGTGAAATTTAACAGAAGTTTGGTCCTCCCTGGTCGCTTAAGGTAAGTTAAACCAAGCTGTTTTTTTATAATGGGCTTCTATGGGGGAAAAACCGCTTAACGTGATATTATGCACTTTATCTGTGGAATAAGGGTTTGTTCTTTTGATAGCAGTTAGTGTTTGTTCCAAGTAAGGTATGGCAGAATTTTGGGGTTTCCTGGTCGTTTTTTACGTAGGTTAAGCCACGTTAAGCGTTTTAGAACGTCCCGGATAAACTCTTAGTGGAAAAATGTATTTCCTTTATCCAATTTGTTCCTCTTTGTGACGGAGTTTTCCTCCACGACTCTTATCATCAAACCTTACGTGGAACAAACATTAACTACTATCAAAAGAAGGAGCACTTATTCCACAGATAAAGTGAATAATATCACGTTAAGCTTTTTCTCCCCCATTGAAGCCATTATAAGGAAACAGCTTAACATGGTTTTCGTACCTCAACAGCGACCAGGGAAAAACAAACTTATGTTAAATTTTACTTATAATAAATACTTGCTGCTGTCAAAAGAACGAGCTCTTATTCAGCATATAAAGTGATCGCCCCCCATAGAAGTCCATTATAACAAACCATGTTAAGCTTTTTCCTTAATGGAGTTCTATAGGGAGAAAAACAAGATATTATTCACTTTATATGCTGAATAAGAGCTCACTCTTGTGACAGCAGAAAGTGTTTATTATAAGTAAAATTTTAAGCCACGTTAAGCTTTTTTTTTTTTTTCTTGTATAATGGACTTCTATGGGGGGCGATCACAAATATGCTGAATGAGAGCTCGTTCTTTTGAGAGCAGAAAGTGTTTATTTTAAGTGAAATTTAACAGAAGTTTGGTCCTTCCTGGTCGCTTAAGGTAAGTTAAACCAAGCTGTTTTTTTATAATGGGCTTCTATGGGGGAAAAACCGCTTAACGTGATATTATGCACTTTATCTGTGGAATAAGGGTTTGTTCTTTTGATAGCAGTTAGTGTTTGTTCCAAGTAAGGTATGGCAGAAATTTGGGGTTTCCTGGTCATTTATTGCGTAGGTTAAGCCACGTTAAGCGTTTTAGAACGTCCCGGATAAACTCTTAGTGGAAAAATGTATATCCTTTATCCAATTTGTTCCTCTTTGTGACGGAGTTTTCCTCCACGACTCTTATCAGGTCTGCAAAAGTTATCTTTGGCAAACCAGTGAGGGAAGTTGTGTAGACTCTCTCCATTTTAATTTTAAATTACCCGGCTTTCTTCTGTGTTGACATTACACAGGAAGTCTGCATACCCTGCGATTGCGTATTTCCGGTTTCTGTGAAAAAGGTCTATTTAATTACAAGTATAAGTTCACTGTCCGGCTGATCATTTCTGTGGTGGCCTGTGAAAATAATAATAACAAAATTAAAAATTAATCACTATCTTTACATTTTGAAGATTTGTATTTATTTTCTATCAGTACTTACACTACTGCCACCAGTATCCTCCGGCCCACTGTCATCAGGGTTGCTCATTTTTCTGTTTAAAAAACAAAAAAAATGAGTAAATCGGCTGTGAACACATGATTGTTAGAACAATTACTTTTTACAATTACAATTACAAATATAGCTTTAATTCATTACTTGACTGAGAATTGAGATGTATTCAAATTGACTGCATAGTCATGAATATGTCATGCATATGGTGTATTAAAAAATGCATGTAGTTCATTTTACTAAAAATATAATTAATTAGTGGTTAGCATTCATTAGTATTATTGTTAATTATAAGCGTTGGTGTTGTCTAGCAATGCATTCCGAGGTCATCTTTAATTTCTAAGTAAAACTTAATTCTTTCGAGTGTAAAATCAAAAGTCTTCTCCAAAGACGTGATCTTCCAGCAGCTGATTGACGTCTCCTTTGTGCACATATTGCAAACATTGCAAACAAGGAGGGCTACGTACTATAGGGTTGTCGTGATGCCATTGTGTTCTGTGCACCTGTCGCCTTTATTTTATTTTATTATCACTGCAGAACTTATAAGTACATACAACCGCAGGAAAAGATAGTAGGCTGTTTTATCAGTAAAAAATCATAATGACAGAAAAAAACTGTAAAGGGTGTGATTCTCTGCACGTGAAAAAAAAAAGATGAAATATCTTTAAATTATCGTAATATTCATTTAATCATAATGCATTAAAATTGCATGTGTTGTTTTTTTGTTATTTATAATCCTCGGGGATGAAACAAGAGAAATCCCACAATAAAAAGAGGAAAACAAAGGAGATTTCAAGCCAGTTTTGCGTGTGGATAAACAATTTTTCACATAAATAAATTAAAAACATATTAAAGTGGTTACGATTTTAGGTTTTCGTAATAAAAAATAACATCTTTAAGGATTAAACTGGGTTATAGCCTAAAAACGTACTACAATCAAAAAGGTATCTGTTTCTTCTGGAAGACCAGAAATTTGATCAACATCATAATATATACAAATAGATAATATATACAAATAGATGAATTAAACCTGTCGCTCATATCTTTTAAATTGTTGCTCTTGTTTTAACGTCGTAGATCACATGATAACGCCATCATGGCGGATCGCATTCATACTCAACGAGATTTGGCTGTAGAGTAGGTACTCTTTTAGTGCTTGTTAAGTACCTACTTATTGAAATTAAGTACCTACTCATTAAGTATGCGATTTCGGATGCAGCCAGTGTCTACAAATTTCTACTCCCTGAGGGCAACTCTGCATAGTATGAGAGTTACAAGAAAGCCAAAAGCCACGACTCTGGTGGGACTCGAACCCACAACCTTTGAATGGCCTCATCTGTCAGTCTAGAAGTCCAATGCGCTATCCATTGCGCCACAGAGCCCTGTAGGTATGGCTGAGTGGCACGCTGTGTGGGCAGAAAGACAGGTCCTCAGGTCTTTGCACAATTTAGGCATGGCTCAAAAACAGAGTCTCGTCGGGATCTCCCATCCAACAACGAGGCCAGAGAGAGCCACTGATGGAAAGGCACCGCTGGGATGCGCTTTGACCAGCTAAGCCACGGCGCCTCCTTGGTGGGACCAGTTAGCCTAAGATCCTATCCTTCAAAAGCAGGTGAGAGGGTAGTTTTGCAAGGGAAACCGCCCGCTGTCCTCGAGCTTCTATGTGTCTCCATTCGCCGTTCATTCGCCGTAAAGCACGACGTTGGCTGTATTGTGGCGCGCAACCAGAGGCATTGCTCGGATTCAAACCCAGGCTGACCTTCCGGGTCTGTGGCCGTCCAACGGTAAGAGAGCGCGTTCTCTCTCTGCAGGACGGACAGGCCCTCGGGTCTCTGCACAATTGCAGTGTCCAGTGTCGTTTGAAAGGCAGAGGCACTGTAAGGGCCTCAGGTCCAAGGGAGGGCAAAAAGGTCCAAGCTGCCATTTGCAAGGCACCGCTGGGATTCGAACCCAGGATCTCCTGTTTACTAGACAGGCGCTTTAACCAACTAAGCCACGGCGCCAACCCGCATGCTAATTGTGGGGATGGCGTCTTAGACGATGCATGAATAAACACTTCGTACGTCCTGCTGCCTCCACTTGATGCAAGACAGTGATTGCCATACCTCACTGAATTGGTTCTTGGGCATGTTTTGCTACCTTTTAAATATGATTGACCTTTTCTTTAAATCAATTTACGCTGAGAACAAGAGGCCTCCAAATGGTTTCTGCTGTCCGATTGCAACATTGCGCATGATGGGCTTAACATAATGGTAAAAAGCACGACTCGAGCTCCTCTGTGTCCCCATTTGCCGTCCATTTTTTTGGTAAACACAAGCTCGGCTGTACTGTGGCGCGCTACCAAAGGCATCGCTGGGATTCGAACGCAGGATCTCCTGTTTACTAGACTAGCCGGGCAGCACGTTCGCCCTCCGGGAGGGCGACTCAGACGCTCCAGGCTTCCAGAGAATAGGCCAGGGGTTGGCTGACCGGGCGCTGGACAGCTTTAAGGCGTTTGCCGACAACTGAGTCGGGGTGGTTTGCAAAATTAACCACTCGCTATCCCTGTTTGCAGGTCGCTTTTGAAAAGCTTACGCTTGCTGGACTGGAAAATCGTCCAAGGCACCGCTGGGATTTGAACCCAGAATCTCCTGTTTACGAGACAGGCACTTTAACCAACTAAGCCACGGTGCCAAACCGCGTGCAAGGTTGTCTGAAGGGTTACTCCAAGGGTCAAAACATCCAGAGGCTGGCCAGGTGCTGGTACGCATAAAAGAGAATGGCTGCATCCGAAATCGCATACTTCCATACTATTTAGTAGGCAAAAAGTAGTAGGTGAAGAAAAAGTATGCATGAAATCTCAAACACCACAAAAGAGTAGGCGAGATTTACCAGGATGAAGCACTATTTCTCGCGAGATTCAGGCGAACGTATACCTAAGTATCGTTCGAATATGCCTACTTATCTACTATATAGTAGGCGAAATGGGCACGTGAGAAGAGTAACCACAAAAGAGTAAGCGAGAGATCCCCGGATGCCTACTGCGTCCCGCCCAGATTTTGAAGCGCCGATCGAGGGATACTTTTCTACTTTTCTATCCCAGAAGCCCACGGGAGATCAATAGCTACGTCATCATCGAACGTGATGGAGAACAGCAACAAGGGTGTTTTCAAAAGTGAGTAACCTTACGCTGTTCCTTGTGTCACAATCGCGTAGAACAAACTGTTAAATCGCTTAAGGTGTAACAGTATAGTATATTTGTGACTGTTCTGTAAAAATATGTTTTATATGTATAGCAAACAGGGGAGATCCAGTAAACACACATATATCTCCAAAGTGAATGTACATAAACCATATACATCTAAATGTCTACAGTATTTAATATGTGACAGGAAAAAGTTCGAAAAGAATTGCAGATGAGCACATAATAGACATCTGAGTGTTGTGTGCTGTTACAGTAAATTCACTGTTGTCAACATTGTTTACTTTATATGAATTGAATGTAAATAAACGCATGTACATAGTAACTAAACATAACTGATCTTTTTTATTAATATAAATAAATAGAGGAGCATTTGTGTTGGATAAAATGCGAGTGTAAATGCAGTGTTGAGCACATGAATTACAGAGGTGACTTGAAACTTTTCAGGATGTTACAGGGACAGGACGTGATGGACAGCAGAGACAGGTGAAGGTGGACACGCTGGTCAGCTGCTTCATCAGAACAAAGCTGCAGAATTGGCACAGCTGTTGATGGTAGTTGTTATTTACAGGCTGTGAACACATGCTTGTTAGAACAATTACTTTGAATAAAGCTTTGTTTTATGTGTCTTTGACTTTATTTAACCCCCTGGGGTCCAAACACGCGTATACGCGTTTTGTGGCAGTTTCCCAAAAGGAACTTCAATTACTCTGTCATTTCTGATTGTACAGATAAAAGCAGTACATCAATCGAATCTGTAAAGGGTCTACTTTTATTTGTATATACTCACAAAACCAAAAAAATATTGTGATTTTACAAAATAAAGAAAACAAAAAGGGTGTGCTGTCTGCCGCGTTGATCTCCGTGATCTTCATTCAGAAACGCGTCATTAAAGGGATAGTTCGGGCATTTAAGACATAAAGTTGTATGCAATCCTTATCAGCACTATAGTGTATACACACTGACCCACACTGCGTTCACCTCCCTGGTCAGAGTTCTGGCCGCTGGAAGTTTTTCAAGAAAGTAGTCACGGTTAGTTTCCGGGGCCTCAAAACTGTGCGTTTTTACGTGAAAAAAATATATGCGTTTCAAAGCTTGATTCATTTACATCACAAAAAACACTCCTAACAAAAATCATACCTCAGTTTTAATCGGCACTATATTCTTTCCGTTTCCATCAATCCGCGCTGCTGTCAGTTCGCACGTTCCGATCAGCCGTTGATAGCGCGACTCGCTGACAACATGTCTGACTACGAAACTTCTGATGATGAAACCAATTTTAGCACAATGTCAGACGGAACAGACGATATATATATATATATATATTTATATTAGACCTCGTTTCACGTGATTTCCACAGGAGTCTAAACATCAGATTGTTTACTGTACAGTTTAGACATGGGATCTCCAGTCCTCGTGAGCTACTGTCTTGCTGGTTTTTAGTTTTTCTCTGATGCAACACACCTGACTCAAATCAACGGGTAATTAGCAGGCTTGTACAGAATGTCTCATTTGAGAAAGGTGTCCTGTCATAGGAGAACATCGAGCTGCAGTAATGTAGCTCACGATGACCGGAGTTGGAGATACCTGGTTTAGACCTACCTGTATGTGACTTCAAGCACACTTATAAACACGATGATACCGATGCACGTTCCGCATAGTTACAGACAATAACAAATATAGCAAAGCATCATATTTTGTTGTGTTATATAGATTCAATTTAATTCATTAGTTATGACATTTAACGATTTTCTCACCACACAGACAGTCGATTATTGTCGATGCTATCACTGCCCCGGTTAGAATATTCTCAGTGTGACGTTAGCCTAAAAACCGACGCTTCAAAATAAACCTGTCGTATGCGACATAAAGTTAGTAAATAGAGCTTACCCGTGGTACTGGTACAGCAGAACTCTTTAAAATCCGTTTTTTGATTTTTCCTCCTTGGTTGAGGATGTAATCGTCTTCGCTGAAGTAAGCACTGCACACACGAAAATCCTTGATACTGGATATATTAGCTCCCGCAGAGTAGCCTGCACATCCCTGCACATTCTTGTGGTCACAACCTGGGAATTTACAAGTTCGCACCATTGTTAATTTTCTACTTTTTACGTTGTTGTCATTCGAGTGTGTAATGGAACAGCTGATGATAGGAACGTGCGAACTGACAGCAGCGCGGATTGATGGAAACGGAAAGAATATAGTGCCGATTAAAACTGAGGTATGATTTTTGTCAGGAGTGTTTTTTGTGATGTAAATTAATCAAGCTTTGAAACGCATATATTTTTTTCACGTAAAAACGCACAGTTTTGAGGCCCCAGAAACTAACCGTGACTACTTTCTTGAAAAACTTCCAGCGGCCAGAACTCTGACCAGGGAGGTGAACGCAGTGTGGGTCAGTGTGTATACACTATAGTGCTGATAAGGATTGCATACAACTTTATGTCTTAAATGCCCGAACTATCCCTTTAAAATAGACTATAACTCAGCCAATACACAACACAGAGACATGAGCAATATATCTAGAGGAAGCTTGATATCTATACTTTCGAATGAAGTAATGTAATATTGAAATCAAATATTCTGTGATAAAGTAATCCGTATGAAACCAACACGATGTCCAGTCTCTCTTGTCTGCTTCATTAGTTTTAATTAGATCACGCCCAAGAGCGATTCTCTTTTCAAATTCAAATCGTCCACATGAGGGCGCCGCGCCAAAAGTAGACGCCCACATCACGGTAAACAAAGGAGAAAGCAGTTTCTTTTCTTTCAAGTTAGTCCTTTCTGGAAGAAGATGGGCTGTCAGGAATAAAACTTACTTCAGAAGATGAACATTATATGAGACACAGCGTGAACCAGCAGAGGAAATATTTACACAAGTACGTTTTTTTCTTTTATTAGCCTGCTTGTTAGTTGTTACTGTGACAGAATGTGCACACATTTTACCAGTTAAGACTTTTTGCCAACTGTATTTCCTGACTACAGCAAGTGAAACATTATAACGTATGTTTCATTTCACTGCATCTAAATGTCTCATGTCTCAGGATGTTTCGACCCCCTTTGGTCGAAAAACGCGCCGGCGCGTTTTGAGGCACGCTTTTGTAATAATGCCGAAAAGAATGTAAAATTCTCCGATCGTACAAATACAACCAATACATCATTCGAAACTGTAGAGTGTATATTTTTATTTATATACACTGTGCTTTTATGAAAATAAGAAAACAGACAGGGCACGCGCTCTGCCTTCACTGTCTCTGTTATATCTTTTCACTGACACATAAATGAAACAACCTAAATCTCAGTGATTACGTGCCTCACAAACATAATGCATATACTTGTAGAAAGCTTGAAGGGTTTACGTTTACATAAACCAATTCAAATAAAAAACTAATATTCTCTTTTTAAGTAATCTGTATGAAAGGTAGAAGATGTGTGGTTTCTCCTGTATCACTTCATTACAAACCTCACACCTGTATTCATCTTGCACTGTTTTTATTTGCACCTAACTGTTATACACCTATACACTTACCAGTCAAAGGTACTTTTTTAAAGAAAAATAATTATCTAATTTTGTGAAATAGGTTTACTATGTAACACTTAAAAAAAAAACTTTTAATAATAAAAAAGTTTGGCTGGTAGTGTATGTACTTTCTCCATGTTAGCTCTGTCTTTGTCAGATCACTGTGTTGCTCACATCTACTTGTTTTCTTTGCAGTTTCTGCTGTTCCCCGTTTTCCTGTGTTCAAGTTTCCTGCGAGTGATTTGGATATTGCACCCACGACATCTTGACTTCTGTGTTGTTTATTACTTTTGTTCCTAATAAAAAGTTTAACTGCACTCACAAGTGAATCTCAAGTTATTTTACGTGATAGTTAAATATATTCAAAATACGCTTCAAACAAAATATTTATTTTGTCCTTTCATTTTTCCTTTATTCTTTCTGTTGTTTCCTCTTAGTCAACATCCGACTGAATGGCTCATTATGCGGCTCATTATGCAGGTCTTTGTCTTCTCAGGTGTAAATCACAGCATTATTCATGATCATTCACGCCTTCTCGCATACAGCCATTCGAAACAAAAAGTGTCTTCAAAAATGTAAATCTATATACTGTTTTGTGAAAACAAGTGAACTAGATGATTTTCACATCATTTGGTAGAAAAAAACCAAGCCTACCACATCCAATTCTCGAAAGTCCCGAGAACAAATATTCTGTATGTGTTAGATGACCTTATTTCAGTGACTCCAAAAATTTAGTTTTTCACTATGCACGCATAAACGTTGTTTTCTCAAAAACTTAAAAATGTACATTCATGCTGCTTACATATTTTTGTAGTCCAATTTGTGCTAATTACAATGTATTTAGATTTAGGATATTAATATGTTTTTAACATACTGAAAAAAGCACAAATGTCAAGGCATGTCAAAACTTTTTCAGGGCCCCAAAACACCCTCAGACCCCAGAGGGTTAACATCAAGGTTACTTTTATTCATTCTTTTGCAAATTTATTCGTGTTTCTTGTTGTCAGTTAATAAAATATAGCTTTAATTCATTACTTGACTGAGAATTGAGATGTATTCAAATTGACTGCATAGTCATGAATATGTCATGCATATGGCGTATTAAAAAATGCATGTAGTTCATTTTACTAAAAATATAATTAATTAGTGGTTAGCCTTCATTAGTATTATTGTTCATAAGCGTTGGTGTTGTCTAGCAATGCATTCCGAGGTCATCTTTAATTTCTAAGTAAAACTTAATTCTTTCGAGTGTAAAATCAAAAGTCTTCTCCAAAGACGTGATCTTCCAGCAGCTGATTGACGTCTCCTTTGTGCACATATTGCAAACATTGCAAACAAGGAGGGCTACGTACTATAGAGTTGTCGTGATGCCATTGTGTTCTGTGCACCTGTCGCCTTTATTTTATTTTATTATCACTGCAGAACTTATAAGTACAT
Organism: Garra rufa; assembly: GCF_049309525.1. Taxonomy (NCBI): domain Eukaryota; kingdom Metazoa; phylum Chordata; class Actinopteri; order Cypriniformes; family Cyprinidae; genus Garra; species Garra rufa. Next base: position 81,317,269 of record NC_133361.1, read on the forward strand.
ACAACCGCAGGAAAAGATAGTAGGCTGTTTTATCAGTAAAAACTCATAATGACAGAAAAAAACTGTAAAGGGTGTGATTCTCTGCACGTGGAAAAAAAAGATGAAATATCTTTAAATTATCGTAATATTCATTTAATCATAATGCATTAAAATTGCATGTGTTGTTTTTTTGTTATTTATAATCCTCGGGGATGAAACGAGAAATCCCACAATAAACAGAGGAAAACAAAGGAGATTTCAAGCCAGTTTTGCGTGTGGATAAACAATTTTGCACATAAATAAATTAAAAACATATTAAAGTGGTTACGATTTTAGGTTTTCGTAATAAAAAATAACATCTTTAATGATTAAACTGGGTTATAGCCTAAAAACGTACTACAATCAAAAAGGTATCTGTTTCTTCTGGAAGACCAGAAATTTGATCAACATCATAATATATACAAATAGATAATATATACAAATAGATGAATTAAACCTGTCGCTCATATCTTTTAAATTGTTTCTCTTGTTTTAACGTCGTAGATCACATGATAACGCCATCATGGCGGATCGCATTCATACTCAACGAGATTTGGCTGTAGTACTGTAGTACTCTTTTAGTGCTTGTTAAGTACCTACTTATTGAAATTAAGTACCTACTCATTAAGTATGCGATTTCAGATGCAGCCAGTGTTAACAAATTTCTACTCCCTGAGGGCAACTCTGCACAGTATGAGAGTTACAAGAAAGCCAAAAGCCACGACTCTGGTGGGACTCGAACCCACAACCTTTGAATGGCCTCATCTGTCAGTCTAGAAGTCCAATGCCCTATCCATTCGCCACAGAGCCCTGTAGGTTTGGCAGGCTGGGCCACTGAGCCCTTGTCTTACAGATTTGTGCCTGTCCAGCTCGGCTGAGTGGCACGCTGTGTGGGCGGAAAGACAGGTCCTCAGGTCTTTGCACAATTTAGGCATGGCTCAAAAACAGAGTCTCGTCGGGATCTCTCATCCAACAACAAGGCCAGAGAGAGCCATTGATGGAAAGGCAACGCTGGGATGCGCTTTGACCAGCTAAGCCACGGCACCTCCTTGGTGGGACCAGTTAGCCTAGGATCCTATCCTTCAAAAGCAGGTGAGAGGGTAGTTTTGCAAGAGAAACCGCCCGCTGTCCTCGAGCTTCTATGTGTCTCCATTCGCCGTCCATTCGCCGTAAAGCACGACGTTGGCTGTATTGTGGCGCTCAACCAGAGGCATTGCTCGGATTCAAACCCAGGCTGACCTTCCGGGTCTGTGGCCGTCCAACGGTAAGAGAGCGCGTTCTCTCTCTGCAGGAAGGACAGGCCCTCGGGTGTCTGCACAATTGAAGTGTCCAGTGTCGTTTGAAAGGCAGAGGCACTGTAAGGGCCTCAGGTCCAAGGGAGGGCAAAAAGGTCCAAGCTGCCATTTGCAAGGCACCGCTGGGATTCGAACCCAGGATCTCCTGTTTACTAGACAGGCGCTTTAACCAACTAAGCCACGGCGCCAAACCACATGCTAATTGTGGGGATGGCGTCTTAGACGATGCATGAATAAACACTTCGCACGTCCTGCTGCCTCCACTTGATGCAAGACAGTGATTGCCATACCTCACTGAATTGGTTCTTGGGCATGTTTTGCTACCTTTTAAATATGATTGACCTTTTCTTTAAATCAATTTACGCTGAGAACAAGAGGCCTCCAAATGGTTTCTGCTGTCCGATTGCAACATTGCGCATGATGGGCTTAACAAAATGGTAAAAAGCACGAGTGGTTAAGGCGATGCAAGGCTAATCCGTTGTGCTGGGCTCACCTTGGTTTGTGTGGGTTTGAATCCCATCCTCTTCATTTGATGATTTAGCACCACTGAGAGCCCACCGGAACAGACAGGCCCAACCTGTTTACGATGGGTAGCGGTGAGCTGTGATTGTGCTGTAGTTTAATGATACCTGCAGCGAAGTCTTGAGAGCATATTGACAAAACAACAAATCTTCTGGCTCCGGCACGCTATGATCTGTAGACAGCTCTTTGACGAGGACCAACAACCAGCCACTCCAACAAAACGAAGCAAAACTTTGTTTTTCAAGAAGCGTCCAGAGAGACCGGCAAAAACTGTCGAAGCTGACTGTATTTCAAATCATCCCGATGGGATATCGGGGAAAGTTTACAACCAGCAATGATCACACCTCAGATAAACCACACAAGCTACAACATTGCCTCTGCGATAGAATACCGGTGACGGTCGTGACCTTTTCTTGCAGCTACGTGGATGTGATCCGACAAGGTGATAGCAAGCTGGATGAGCCCCAGAGACAGATCATCAGTGAAGACCTCTTCACCTAGACGGCCATCGACGCAAGACTGTGAAAACCAGATCCTCTCCAATCTGACACTGTGGCAACATGGACCTTTTGCATCTACATTAATGTTAGTCTGTTTGTTCTTATCCTGAGGTCACCGTAGCCGCCATATCCATTCTGTATTCCGATTAGATGGTCACTGCAGTCCCCCGGATCCAGTCCGTACCAAGAGCAGATGGTGGATCAGCACCTTCAGCCGAATGTCAGCGGATACCATGTCAACTAGATGAGCCCCAGAGACAGATCATCAGTAAAGAATGAATCCACATGCCACAGCAAACTCGAGCTGGTGAAAATGTTCACCTAACACCCGCCGCTGACTTCTTTTAAAAGAAGCCAGCTTATTGAAGGTGCACAGGATAAACGCCCTGAGAAAGCTGTGCCTCGCAACCCTAAGAATGGCATAGGCGCTAGTGGACACCTGACGCGCGTGCAAAACACCGGCATTTCACACGTCCCTGGGTGGGCTCGAACCACCAACCTTTCGGTTAACAGCCGAACGCGCTAACCGATTGCGCCAAAGCTGGGGAACAATAGTCTGTTAAGGGGGGGGAAGAAAAGGAAGGAGGGGGAAGAAGGGGGGAAAAGAGAAAAAGAAAGAAAAAAGAGAGAAAAAAGGAAAAAATGAGGAGAAAAGAAATGAAAGGGAATTTTATCTCTTTGAACTGTTTTTGGATTGTATATTTACAATAAATTATCTGAAAAAAAAAATGTTTTCTCTATTTTCCTGTACATTTATATGGGAGTAAGGATGATCACAAGCTTTCCAGTTCATGTTAGTGTTGCCATACATTGAAGTGTTTACTGAATGTTTTATTTATCAGTAATTATCACATAAATGATGTCAAATGAATGAAATTATTTCTGAAATTACAAAAATAATATTTTATTAGATTTATATTACTGATTATTGATATCTTATTCAAAGTTTTTGCACTTTAAATATATTTCTGCTGTAGTTATGTTCTAAAACTTATAGTACAAAAAATAGTAAATTTATTTAATAAATAATCCCCAAATTTATCAACATTTTTAAAAGGGCCTGTAACCGTTAAATGATACTGTAACAAAGAAGAATTATTTAATCATGACCAAACTTTTATTTTTCAATCAGTCATAGCCAATTATTCATTATTCTTTCTCTTTTTTTTACATTTTTATTCTTATAGTTATGTTGCATGTGCAGAAAACAGAATAATACCTCTTAATAATACTTTCTATTGTCCATGACTCCTGTGCATTTTTTGCAAGTGCAAAAGAACAGAAAACAGAGCTATACATATAAATAAAACCGTCCAATGTCCATGGCTCTTGTGCATTAACTGCATGTGAAAAGAACAGAAAGCACATAACAATACAAATGAATAAAACTTTAAAATATTAATGACTCCTGTGCATGTTTTGAAAGTGCTAAAGAACAGAAAACAAAACTATACTATTAAATAAAACTGTCTTAATGTCCATGGCACTAGTGCATTCAAGTGCAAAAGAACAGAAAGCAGAAAACAATACACATAAATAAAACTTTATCCCCTTTTTTTGGACTCTTATGGAAGGCACAGGGCTTGAAATGGTCTCTATCAGGCGACAACAATCTGGCCACTGGGCAAGTGGGGCAGTGGTGGTGAATGTATGCCTCTTCACGCTCTCCACTCCTGGAGTGAACCTGTGTCCAGCCTGCTCTGGTGTCTGGCAGCAAACATCACTCTCTTCTTATCGTAATCCAGCAGGTTCTGCCAACTATATTGCCCACCTAAGCAGAGAGAGCATATAATACAAGGCAAATGAGAAAACAAAACAAGTGGTAGTGTTAACATATGACAGGTCAAGAAGAAAAAGCAGAGAAACTGACCTGCTGGTTGGTGAGAGCCAGAGATGGCTGATTCCTGAGCTCCACAAGATACTCCACAAGGCTGTCCACTTTGTCCAGCACACCAGCACTATCCAAAGCCTGGGGGAAAAAAAATAAGGAAAAAAAAAAACAGAAATGAACAACATTATGAGTACAGTGAAGTGGAACAAAATAAACAAACATATAAATATATATTTTCCTAGAAATGTTACAGTATTACATAAAACATAATTACATACATACATTAAATGAGACATTTACATACCACAGACTCGTCAGGAGATGCTGAGGCACCTGGCGTGAAGGAGGCACAGTGGAGGACAGAGAGAAGCTTGGGTCATCAGTAAGACTCGACTCAGTAATGTCAAGTGTTTGGTCCTCCCTGAAGCCCTCGTCTTCTTCATCCTCGCCTTCATCCACATCCTCCAGCATGTTCTCTGTCTCTTCTGAGTCAGGGTCCACTACCAGGGGCTGTCCAGTCTGACTCAGGAAGTAGTCAACACCAAGCAGTTCTCCTATAAAAAACCAAAACAAAATTTAATAAAAGGAAACACAAATACAGGATCAGTCAAAAGTTTGGACACATCACTATTTTTAATGTTTTTTGAAAGAAGTGCCTTATGCTCATCGATCCTGCATTTATTTGATCAAAATAAAGAAAACATCAGTAATATTGTAAAATGTCATTACAGTTTAAATTTATAGTTCCATAAACTTTACATTCAAATTATTTCTGTCATCAACGCTGAATATTTAGCTATCATTTTAGAATTTAATTTATGACCAATGTTGGACACAGTTGTGCTGCTTAATGTATTTTTTAATGTAATCTGTGATACTTTTTTCAGGATTCATTGAAGAATAAAAAGTTCAATAAAGAACAGCATTAGAAATCAAATAGAAAATCTTCTTTAACGATATACAGGACTGTTCAAAAGTTTTTTTTTTAGAGAAATTAATGCTGTTCTTTTAACTTTTTATTCATCAATGAATTCTGCAAAACATATTTTTTTTATTTAAAAAATAAAAAAATAAATACAAATATGCAGTACAAGCTATTTAGCTGTTTTTTCCAGTATTTTTGATCAAATAAATGCAGACTTAAAAAGTCACTTCTTTCAAAAACATTAAACACAGTCACGTGTAAAAATGTTTGACAAATAATGTACACATTCATATTCTACAATGAGATACAGGTAACTTTACCTTCTGGTAGAGGTTGTACCACTTCCGCTGCCGTGGTGCTGGTCTGTTGCCTCCAGACGGACAAACCCCAGAGCTGGCAAAAGTCCTCAACCTGGCCATCCACTCGCCATCACCCATGACCTTGTGGCTCTTTGGCTTAGTGCTCATCTAAATATAATAGGGAAATAATAGTTAGTAATGTGTATTTTTGCAAGTATTGGACAACTACACAAATGTTTTTAATTTATTTATAATGATACAATTATATATATTCAAGCTGACTAAATAATGGCACCCATTACAACAATAAAACATTATTTTATTACTAATAAAGCAAAATAAGGTTACACTTTCAAAGGTGTCAAACTACAATTATGCATATAAGTATTTGAATATTAAATTACCATATGCAGTTACTATAGGGATAAGACTAGTGTTTTGTTTGGTTTATAATTAGTTGCATCCAATTATTTATAATTTACTGTTATTGCTATAGTAACTACATATAGCGTGTATTAATGACAATGTAAAATAAAGTGTTACCCTCCCTTTATGTCTATATAACATTGCGTTTTCATTTTAATTATTATTTGTAGCACTTTTATCTGTGTTTATACAAATGGTAATCCATCTGCAAACTCAAAACTTGATTACTACAGTCACACATAGCAAAATCACATTACATTTTAATTAGAAATGACAATTTCTACAACAAAACATTTTTTAAATCCTAATCAAACTGAAAAAAAAAGAATACATGTTTATTATGCAAAATTACAGGCAAATGGTGTTTTATATGAGAGATTTTAGGCAAGTCATGAAAACCAAACATGATCATTTCACTTTCACATTAGTAAAACCATGGTGATTTTTTCATTCACGATTTAATTCATAGTAAGACTGTTTATATTGAGTTTAATAAGTAAGATTACAGGCAAACTGTGTTTAATATGTGATATTATAGGCAAGGCATGAAAAGAAAACATGATTACTACACTTTCACTATAGTAAAACCATGGTAAATGACAATGAACACAAGCACAACGTTTTTTTGTTCATTCAGATTTTAATTTATAGTAAGACTGTGTTCATACAGTTGTAATCGATCAGCCAAAAACACAACTAGGCTTTCACTATGGTAATAACATGGTGAATTGTCATAAGGAATGACCATTTACAGCTGAAAAATAAATCCAACTTCAGAACGAGTAAATTTAGTTTAATGAGTAAGATTACAGGCAAACAGTGTTTAAAATGAGAGATTATAGGCAATTCATGAAAACAAAACATGATTACTACACTCTCACTATAGTAAAACCATGGTAAATAAAGATAAACACAAGGAAAATGGGTTTTGTTTGTTTTGTTCATTCGGATTTTAATTTATAGTAAGACTGTGTTCATACAGTTGTAATCGATCAGCCAAAAACACAACATGGTTACTACGATTCATTACAGTAAAAACACGGTAAATTGTCATAAAGAATGACTACATTTACATTTTGCGAGATCGGCGATTGGACGAGGAGACGGCCGCAGAAACAGACGATCCTGCTCCAGGTAGCGCCACAGAGACAGCCGCTGCTGCTTGCTGCCGCCGGATCACCGGTGTAAAAGAAAGGGTTAGGGTTAGTGATAGGGATTAAAATCGCTCGCACTAACAGCGACATCTGTTTTGAAAGATGTTTCCGGAGCTCGCAAAATCCGCTCAGCCTGCGCAGCGAATGGGCACGCTGGAGCCCGCCACCCTTTTGGGAAGAAAGAGAGTCAACTGAGCCGCCCAACGTGGGGCTCGAACCCACGACCCTGAGATTAAGAGTCTCATGCTCTACCGACTGAGCTAGCCGGGCTGGTCGTGGGCTTCTTCACCGGGTCGGACCCAGTTTTCATCAGCCCCCAAATTACACAGGCGAAACGGAGGCTCTCGCGTTGTGCGAGACTGTCGAGCCCTCCCCGTGGGTAGGGCTTAGAGCAGGCTTAGAGTTTTCTTCTGTCGGTTTTGACCCAATCTGTTTTTGGGAAGCGCAGTTTGACCCAGCAGTGCGGGCCAACAACACGTTCTGTTTTGACGCGTGAAGGCGGGTCAATGCTTTGGACAGCGTATGGTTGAGATGTGATTTTCCACCAATTTGGGGCACCTTTCTTAAGGAAATCAAGGATGATTTCATGGGAAATGGCAAACTGCTGTAGCGTTTGGCTAACAAGCCAAAGCTACAAAGGATGTACCGGTGCCCCGTCGTCCGAGCAGAATCCACATTCGGCCGTAATCGGAGGTTACTACTAACGTTCGATTGTGTCTCATAGGGAGTTTGACGCAGGGCCTCAGTGGAAAACAGGCCCTCGGCGGCTGAAACAAAAGACGAAGAAGGCATCCACATGCACATGATTCAGGAGTGTTATACAAAGAAACCACGCAAGATGACGAGGTGGTCCAGCGGTTAAGGCGGTGGAAGGCTAATACATTGTGCTCGACATGCACTGGAAGCTTTAGCGCCACTGAGAGCCCACCGGACCAGACAGGCCCAACCTGTTTACGATGGGTAACGGTGAGCCGTAATTGCGCTGCAGTTTAATGATACCCGTCTTGAGGACATATTTACAAAACAACAAGCCTTCTGGCTCTGGCGCTCAATCATCAGCAGACACCTTTTTGACGAGAAACAAAACCTAAACGAAACAAGGATACTTTTTCTCAACAATACTCTAAGCCTCCAGAGAGGCTAGCAAAAATTGCCAAAGCTGACTGTATTTCAAGTCATCCTGGCGGGGTATTGGGTAAAGTTTTCAACCAGCAATGATCGCGCCTCGGATGAACCTCATAGGCTACAATATTGCCTCTGCGAAAGAATGCCGGCGACGGTCGTGACCTTTTCAGGCACCTACGTGGATGTGAACCGACAAGGTGGTAGCAAGCTTTAAACTGCCGCACAAACAGTCTCCTGGCACGGGTTGCTGCACCGTGTTTCTACGGAACAGATTAGAGGTGTGTAAAAGACGGGTCATTCACTATTCCCTCTGTGCTCAAAACAGCCTGCTGAAAGCACAGCAGCAGCAGCTGAAAAGGTCCGCAGCATGGCCTCTCTCAGTCAGCAAGGGGGCAGGGAGGCCGAGTGGTTAAGGCGATGGACTGCTAATCCCATCCTTGTCGTTCGGTTCCTTTAGCACTGGACCTTAATCTAGGTCCTGGGGACCCCATGCTGAACTTTTTGTGTGTCCTCCTTATCTAACACACTCAGTTCAGTTCTTTGAGTTCTCTACTAATGAGCTGATGATCTGAATCGGGAGTGCTAAATAAAAGGCGGCACGTAATATGACGAGGTGGCCGAGTGGTTAAGGCGATGGACTGCTAATCCATTGTGCTCTGCACGCGTGGGTTCGAATCCCATCCTCGTCGTTCGGTACGTTTAGCAGTGATCCTAGTTCCTGGGGACCCCACTCTGCAATTTTTGTGTGTCTTCCCTATCTGACACACTCAGTTCAGTTTATTGATACCTGCCGCAAAGTCTTGAGAACATATTGACAAAACAACAAGTCTTCTGGCTCCGGCACGCTACGATCGGTGGACACCTCTTTGACGAGGACCAACAACCAGCCACGCCAATAAAAGGAAACAAAACGAAGCAAGACTATCTTTCTCAACAAGCCTCCAGAGAGATTGGCAAAAATTGCCGATGCTGACTGTATTTCAAGTCATCCCGGTGGGGTATTGACTTTGTGGCAACATGGAACTTTTGCATCTACATTAATATTAGTCTGTTTCTTCTTATTCTGAGGTCACCGTAGCCACCAGATCCATTCTGTATTCCGATCTGATGGTCACTACAGTCCCCCGGTTCCAGTCCGTACCAAGAGCAGATGGTGGATCAGCACCTTCAGCCGAATGTCAGCGGATACTATGTCAACTAGATGAGCCCCAGAGACAGATCATCGGTAAAGAAGGCATCCACATGCCACAGCAAACTACTCGAGCTGGTGAAAATGTTCACCAAACACCCGCCGCTGAATTCTTTTAAAACAAGCCAGCTTATTGAAGGTGCACAAGATAAACGCCCTGAGAAAGCTGTGCCTCGCAACCCTAAGAATGGCATAGGCGTCAGTGGACACCTGACGCGCGTGCAAAACTCCGGCATTTCACACGTCCCTGGGTGGGCTCGAACCACCAACCTTTCGGTTAACAGCCGAACGCGCTAACCGATTGCGCCAAAGCTGGGGAACAATAGTCTGTTAAGGGGGGGGAAGAAAAGGAAGGAGGGGGAAGAAGGGGGGAAAAGAGAAAAAGAAAGAAAAAAGAGAGAAAAAAGGAAAAAATGAGGAGAAAAGAAATGAAAGGGAATTTTATCTCTTTGAACTTCAAAGCAATGTTTATGGAGTGTATATTTACAATAAATTATCTGAAAAAAAAATGTTTTCTCTATTTTCCTGTACATTTATATGGGACTAAGGATGATCACAAGCTTTCCAGTTCATATTACAGTGTTGCCATAGATTGAAGTGTTTACTGAATGTTTTATTTATCAGTAATTATCACATAAATGATGTCCAAATGAATGAAATCATTTTTGAAATGACAAATTAATATTTTTTTTAGATTTATATTACTGATTATTGATATTTTATTCAAAGTTTTTGCACTTTAAATATATTTCGGCTGTAGTTATGTTCTAAAACTTATAGTACAAAAAATTGTACATTTATGTATTAAATCATCCCCAAATTTATCAACATTTTTAAAAGGGCGTATAACTGTTTAATGATACTGTAACAATGACAAACAAAAAGAGTTATTTGATCATGACCAAACTTTTATTTTTCAATCAGTCACATCAATCACTATACATATAAACAAAACCGTCCAATGTCCATGGCTCTGTCTTGTGCATTAACTGCAAGTGAAATGAACAGAAAGCACAAAACAATACAAATGAATAAAACTTTAAAATATTAATGACTCCTGTGCATGTTTTGAAAGTGCAAAAGAACAGAAAGCAGAAAACAATACCGATAAATAAAACTTTATCCCCTTTCTTTTTTGGACTCTTATGGATGGCACAGAGCTTGAAATGGTCTCTATCAGGCGACAACAATCTGGCCACTGGGCAAGTGGGGCAGTGGTGGTGAATGTCTGCCTCTTCACGCTCTCCACTCCTGGAGTGACCCTGTGTCCAGCCTGCTCTGGTGTCTGACAGCAAACACCACTCTCTTCTTATCGTAATCCAGCAGGTTCTGCCAACGCTTACAAAGAATGCGTCTGCGGCTCCAGTGGTATGACCTGACAGTAAAATACAGGCAAGGGAAAGACATGGAGCTGCCGGACACTTTGTCTCGAGCACAATTGCCTGAGAAAAAGTCGGAAATTGAAGGCTTGGAGTGTATCTCTATGCTCAGTTTCGTCTCAGTTACTGAACAGAAGTACTCAGAGCTCAAAGAGCGATCGAAAAATGAGCTCAGCGCCCTCCAACAAATGATACAGCAAGGGTGGCCAAATCACAGACGCGAGGCACCCACAGCAGTCCAACCATATTGGGACTCTCGAAGTCAGCTCGCTATAACAGATGGTGTGATCTATAAAGGTCTCCGTATAGTAGTACCTCCTTCCATGCAAGATCATATGCTGAAAGTTGTACACCAGTCTCACTTGGGAATAGTGAAAAGCAAGCAGAGAGCTCGTGAGGTACTATACTGGCCAGGTATGAGTGCCGAAATAGAGGAAATGATAAAGAACTGCAGCAGGTGCGCTGATTTCCAGAATAGGCTGCCCAGAGAACCGCTCAAGCCGACAGAAACTCCTGAACTGCCATTCGAAGAGGTAGCTTCAGATCTGTTTGAATTTGAAGGTAATCATTATGTTCTTTTGGTAGATTACTATTCAAAATTCATTGAAGTAGACAAGTTGAAAGGTCTATATTGCAGTGCTGTTGTGGAAGCTCTCAAGGCTCAATTCAGCAGACATGGAATCCCTGCCACTCTACGAACGGACAATGGTCCACAGTTTCCGCTGAGGAATTCAAGGACTTCTGCCAAAGCTATGGAGTCATACACAAAACGTCATCACCTCACACGCCACACTCTAACGGCGAAGCGGAACGAGCAGTACAGACCATTAAGAGACTCTGGCGCAAGGCATCCGATAAGCATCTTGCTCTACTCGACTACAGGACAACGCCATTAGAGTCAGTAGGCCTGTCACCAGCACAACTGCTAATGGGCAGACGGCCCCGTAACAACCTACCTGCGGCTCGGCAGTTGCTCACACCAAGTGCCTATGACCCTTTCAAGGTAAAACTACGACTGGATGAAAGTAAAAGCATCCAAAAGTTCTACTACGACCGCAAGAGGGCAAGTGGTCCTCGGGTTGCTCTGAATCCTGGAGATGAAGTAAGGATGCAGCCATATCCTGGAAATCTTAAGTGGTCTCCTGGTGTCGTAGTGAGACAGCATTGTGCTCCAAGATCTTATGTGGTAAGCTCTGGATGTAAGGAGTACCGTCGCAACAGTCAGCATCTTCGCAAAAGCACAGTGAAAGCAAATGAGGCCCGTCACAGGCCTGACAATAAACATTGGTCGGAAATGTCAGAGACATCGGGTGATGAAGAACACGAATCTGTAGTTCGCTCTCGTTTGCCCCGATCACCGCCTAAAGAGACTTTATCCGGCAAGAAAACACTGCCAGCTGGACAGTATGTCACTAGGAGGGGAAGAGTGGTAAAGCCTCCAAACAGGCTCTGCTTATAGTCAGGGAAAGGTGTGGTAAAGACACCTTGTGGAAGTGACGTGCTAGCAACCTCTCCTTCCTAGATAGGTTTAATGACACATTAAACAGTTTGTTGTTATTGTATCGTGTATCATTGGCAAAATTTTACAAAGAATGCGTGCCAATTACTTGTTAGTGTTTTGCTTGAATGTTCACTCGTTATCTGCAGTTATAAAAAAAAGAGTTAGGAAAAATAGCAACCAGGTGTTTAACATTCATATTAGCTGTATAGATGTGTATATATATACGGTTATTGTTTAAGTTTGAATGTTTTCTGCTGAGGAGGGGAGATGTAATGTATTGTCATCTTGTCAGTGTGTCTTTAAGAAACACTTCAGACTCTGTATGTTCGGTGAGGCTCCTCCTCCTCACGCATATTGAACGCAGCACATCTAGAAGTAAAGAAGCTCTTGTTCAATTGAAACACTGTCGGTGTCGTACTTTATTTTACAGAAATCAAGGATAAATCTATATAAGGATAAGGATAAATCTTCTATATTTCGGTGGTCTTTTGCAAACACTAGATTTATATGTCAATTCCAACATAACACCGACTGTTACGCAACAGTCCCGGGATCGTTAATAGTTACGCCTCCAACATTTGCATCGCCCAATCATCGGTAACGTCAGTACATCAGTAAAACAAGGCAAGCCACTGAAGGGACACGGTTAGCTTAATGCTAGCGCTAGCCTGTTACATTGCAGTACAAAAGATATCACTTACCACATAAACAGAGAGATGACTGTGCTGATGATGGTGAATGATGGAGAAATAACTGCGCTGATGATGGCGAATGATTTACAGATCCAGAGTATCACCGAGAAGCAGCTGAACTTGTGTGGTAAGAAGCGCTCCCTCTGCATTATAACTTTACACAGAGCACATGGATCACAGTAATGAGACTTAAATGTCTGCGATACAAAACGGCAGATTCAACAAACCACATATTAAAAGCCGCTAGAGCTCCTAATTAAATATATATTTTTATCAATGTGCCAGCTATAGAGATGAGCAGCTCTGTGAAACAGCCAATCGGAGCAGAGCTCATTAATATTCATGAAGCTTCCAAAAAAGGCAATAACAGAGCATTTCATTCTAGGGACAAATCCTAGGGTTGTAAATGGTCCTGTAAAACCGTTTCTGGAGATTGTTTGCCCTTTCCTATGCCATATACTAGGGATGTGCCAAACGAAGCTTCCGAAGCAGTGAAGCTTTTACTACAAACTGCATTGATGCTTCGAAGCTTTTTGACACAGTGCTCTACTCCTCCATCTGGTGGTCAAAAAAAATCTCTACACCAGCTGTGCCATTGAAGTGTTTTGTTCAGTGTAAGATTGTGTTTGTGTATTTAATAAACATATGTAATTTGCAAGATGGTGGTGTGTGTGTGTGTGTGTGTGTGTATGTGTGTGTAGAGTCCCCCCCCCCCTTTTTTTGGACAATATAATGGCAATAAAGACTTTCTGTTTTTCATTTGTACTCACATCAAACATTCCCCCTTCTACATAGAGACCTATAGGCATGTGTGATTTTTTGTTTTTCATTGCTAATTTTTTTCTGTGTTCTTTACAAAACATCACAAACATGTACGTTGTACAAAAACAACAACACCAAAAATAAAAAAAATACACACACAAATGCAACTACATATTTTTATTCAAGAATATTATTTGTTCTGCTGTGCTGGAGCTTAAGTGGCTCCTTTTTTTACTGATTCACATATTAAGCATGAAACTTTATTAGGAATGTCCAGACTGAAGTGTTCCCACATTTGAGAACGGGGTCTCTTGCGTGCGTTTTCCATATTGATATTAAACAAGCAATGTGAGCTGAGGACGGCGTTCACAAGGATGGCGTTTACAAGCAGCAAACAAGTTTGTAGTTGAGGAAGGACTTTTATTCATTTTGGGACAGTGGTTGAGACCGCAAGGTGTTTTAATTTACATTCATACAACAGACATTCAAACGTCATTGTTTTTATTATATATATTTTTTTCTAATAATACACCATGTAAAAAAACATAAAGACATGACAATTATGGATATAATTATAACATTGGAATAAAATGGACAGCGGGTATGGGATAGCGCAATCGTCGCGCTGTGTGTTTGAGCCTTAATGACGTGTCAGTGAGGAAACAAAGCTTCATTTCCACAGGTCACGTGACAGCCTCATTTCAAGCAATGCTCCGAAACATTGTTTCGAAGCACTAGCGTGTCGAAAACTCGACACGTGTGTCGAAACTGGGTGTCGAGCGACCCATCCCTACCATATACCTTCTATGCAGATGTCAAAGAACAAATTAAAATATTCTCTCAATGCATTTTATGGCAACTTTAAGTTGATAGAACCAGCTGACATCTTATCCTGACATTCTGAATATCAAGGATGGTGACACCCACCAACAAAAATGTAAAAAAAAAAAAAAAAAATCTCAATCAGAATGATTCATAAGATTTTTAATCTGATATTTACATTTTTCAGAGACCACTCTGACCATACTCTCTTCTTCTATGCTGCTTGAACGCCACACAGAACGTTCATCAATGGTTTGGAGCATATGAAATAAACCATTACTCCACACCCGGTTCACGCTCAGAAAAGAGTATCAAAGCTCATCATCGTAGTTTGGGAGACACTACACTTTTGAAACACATTTCCTAGTTAGAAACTATAGAAATGATCCCTGAAAGTATAGTCTTGACCTCCATTTTGCAAAACCAGCTTAGGCGAGTTCTGACACTTTGAGTCTCAGAGATGGTTACAACCTAACAACAGAGATGAGAAAAGTTACATTTGAAACATCATTAGAGTCCTAAAATTTTGTTTGTAATTTTAGTTGGATGCAGTTTTCATTGGCCCCCAAATTACACAGGCGAAACTGAGGCTCTCGCGTTGTGCGAGACTGTCAACCCGTCCCGTGGGTAGGGCTTAAAGCAGGCTTAGAGATTTCTTCTGTCAGTTTTGACCCAATCTGTTTTTGGGAAGCGCAGTTTGACCCAGCAGTGCGGGCCAACAACATGTTCTGTTTTGCCGCGTGAAGGCGGTTTAATGCTTTGGACAGCGTATGGTTGAGATGTGATTTTCCACCAATTTGGGGCACCTTTCTTATGGAAATCAAGGATGATTTCATGGGAAATGGCAAACTGGTGTAGCGTTTGGCTAATAAGCTGAAGCTACCAAGGATGTACCGGTGCCCCGTCGTCCGAGCAGAATCCACATTCGGCCGTAATCGGAGGTTACTACTAACGTTCGATTGTGTCTCATAGGGAGTTTGGCGCAGGGCCTCAGTGGAAAACAGGCCCTCGACGGCTGAAACAAAAGACGAAGAATGCATCCACATGCAGGCCACCGGACCAGACAGGCCCAACATGTTTACGATGGGTAACGGTGAGCTGCAATTGCGCTGCAGTTTAACGATACTTGTCTTGAGAACATATTGACAAAACAAAAAAACCTTCTGGCTCTGGCGCACTATCATCAGCAGACCGTTTTTTTGGCGAGGAAAAAAAACCCTAAACGAAACAAGGCTATATTTCTCAACAAAACTCTAAGCCTCCAGAGAGACAAGCAAAAATTGCCAAAGATAACTGTATTTCAAGTCATCCTGGCGGGGTATTGGGTAAAGTTTTCAACCAGCAATGATCGCGCCTCGGACAAACCTCATAGGCTACAATATTGCCTCTGCGAAAGAATGCCGGCGACGGTCGTGGTAGCAAGCTATAAACTGCCGCACAAACAGTCTCCTGCCACGGGTTGCTGCACCGTGTTTCTACGGAACAGATTAGAGGTGTGTAAAAGACGGCTCATTCACTATTCCCTCTGTGCTCAAAACAGCCTGCTGAAAGCACGGCAGCAGCAGCTGAAAAGGTCCGCAGCATGGCCTATCTCGGTCAGCAAGGGGACGGGGTGGCCGAGTGGTTAAGGCGATGGACTGCTAATCCATTGTGCTCTGTGCAATGGTTGGAATCCCATTCTTGTCGTTCGGTTCCTTTAGCACTGGACCTTAATCCGGGTCCTGGGGACCCCATGCTAAACTTTTTGTGTGTCCTCCTTATCTAACACACTCAGTTCAGTTCTTTGAGTTCTCTACTAATGAACTGATGATCTGAATCAGGAGTGCTAAATAAAAAATGTCACGTAAAAAGACGAGGTGGCCGAGTGGTTAAGGCGATGGACTGCTAATCCATTGTGCTCTGCACGCGTGGGTTCGAATCCCATCCTCGTCGTTCGGCTCCTTCAGCAGTAATCCTCGGTCCTGGGGACCCCACTCTGCGCTTTTTGTGTCTTCCTTATCTGACACACTCAGTTCAGTTCACTGAGTGCTCTACTAATGAGCTGATGGTCTGAATCGGGAGTGTTAAATAAAAGGACCACGGAAAGTGACGAGGTGGTCGAGTGGTTAAGGCGATGCAAGGCTAATCCGTTGTGCTAGGCACACCTTGGTTTGTGTGGGTTTGAATCCCGTCCTCTGCATTTGATGATTTAGCACCACTGAGAGCCCACCAGAACAGACAGGCCCAACCTGTTTACGATGGGTAGCGGTGAGCTGTGATTGTGCTGTAGTTTAATGATACCTGCAGCGAAGTCTTGAGAGCATATTGACAAAACAACAAATCTTCTGGCTCCGGCACGCTATGATCTGTAGACACCTCTTTGACGAGGACCAACAACCAGCCACTCCAACAAAACGAAGTAAAACTTTGTTTTTCAAGAAGCGTCCAGAGAGACCGGCAAAAACTGTCGAAGCTGACTGTATTTCAAATCATCCCGATGGGATATCGGGGAAAGTTTACAACCAGCAATGATCACACCTCAGATAAACCACACAAGCTACAACATTGCCTCTGCGATAGAATACCGGCGACGGTCGTGACCTTTTCTTGCAGCTACGTGGATGTGATCCGACAAGGTGATAGCAAGCTGGATGAGCCCCAGAGACAGATCATCAGTGAAGACCTCTTCACCTAGACGGCCATCGACGCAAGACTGTGAAAACCAGATCCTCTCCAATCTGACACTGTGGCAACATGGACCTTTTACATCTACATTAATGTTAGTCTGTTTGTTCTTATTCTGAGGTCACCGTAGCCGCCATATCCATTCTGTATTCCGATTAGATGGTCACTGCAGTCCCCCGGATCCAGTCCGTACCAAGAGCAGATGGTGGATCAGCACCTTCAGCTGAATGTCAGCGGATACCATGTCAACTAGATGAGCCCCAGAGACAGATCATCAGTAAAGAATGAATCCACATGCCACAGCAAACTCGAGCTGGTGAAAATGTTGGCACGGAGAATGGGCACGCTGGAGCCCGCCACCCTGTTGGGAAGAAAGAGCGCCAACAGAGCCGCCCAACGTGGGGCTCGAACCCACGACCCTGAGATTAAGAGTCTCATGCTCTACCGACTGATCTAGCCGGGCTGGTTGTGGTCTCCTTCACCGGGTCGGACGCAGTTTTCATCGGCTCCCAAATGACACAGGCGAAACGGAGGCTCTCGCGTTGTGCAAGACTGTCGAGCCGTCCAGTGGGTAGTGCTTAGAGCAGGCTTAGAGTTTTCTTCTGTCAGTTTTGACCCAATCTGTTATTGGGAAGCGCAGTTTGACCCAGCAGTGCGGGCCAACAACATGTTCTGTCTTGCCGCGTGAAGGCGGTTCAATGCTTTGGTCAGCGTACGGTTGAGATGTGATTTTCCACCAATTTGGGGCACCTTTCTTATGGAAATCAAGGATAAATCTATATAAGGATAAGGATGAATCTTCTATATTTCGGTGGTCTTTTGCAAACACTAGATTTATATGTCAATTCCAACATAACACCGACTGTTACGCAACAGTCCCGGGATCGTTAATAGTTACGCCTCCAACATTTGCATCGCCCAATCATCGGTAACGTCAGTACATCAGTAAAACAAGGCAAGCCACTGAAGGGACACGGTTAGCTTAATGCTAGCGCTAGCCTGTTACATTGCAGTACAAAAGATATCACTTACCACATAAACAGAGAGATGACTGTGCTGATGATGGTGAATGATGGAGAAATAACTGCGCTGATGATGGCGAATGATTTACAGATCCAGAGTATCACCGAGAAGCAGCTGAACTTGTGTGGTAAGAAGCGCTCCCTCTGCATTATAACTTTACACAGAGCACATGGATCACAGTAATGAGACTTAAATGTTTGCGATACAAAACGGCAGATTCAACAAACCACATATTAAAAGCCGCTAGAGCTCCTAATTAAATATATATTTTTATCAATGTGCCAGCTATAGAGATGAGCAGCTCTGTGAAACAGCCAATCGGAGCAGAGCTCATTAATATTCATGAAGCTTCCAAAAAAGGCAATAACAGAGCATTTCATTCTAGGGACAAATCCTAGGGTTGTAAATGGTCCTGTAAAACCGTTTCTGGAGATTGTTTGCCCTTTCCTATGCCATATACTAGGGATGTGCCAAACGAAGCTTCCAAAGCAGTGAAGCTTTTACTACAAACTGCATTGATGCTTCGAAGCTTTTTGACACAGTGCTCTACTCCTCCATCTGGTGGTCAAAAAAAATCTCTACACCAGCTGTGCCATTGAAGTGTTTTGTTCAGTGTAAGATTGTGTTTGTGTATTTAATAAACATATGTAATTTGCAAGATGGTGGTGTGTGTGTGTGTATGTGTGTGTAGAGTCCCCCCCCCCTTTTTTTTGGACAATATAATGGCAATAAAGACTTTCTGTTTTTCATTTGTACTCACATCAAACAT
Source organism: Garra rufa (assembly GCF_049309525.1). Classification (NCBI taxonomy): domain Eukaryota; kingdom Metazoa; phylum Chordata; class Actinopteri; order Cypriniformes; family Cyprinidae; genus Garra; species Garra rufa. The sequence continues at coordinate 81,336,165 of NC_133361.1, forward strand.
TCCCCCTTCTACATAGAGACCTATAGGCATGTGTGATTTTTTGTTTTTCATTGCTAATTTTTTTCTGTGTTCTTTACAAAACATCACAAACATGTACGTTGTACAAAAACAACAACACCAAAAATAAAAAAAATACACACACAAATGCAACTACATATTTTTATTCAAGAATATTATATGTTCTGCTGTGCTGGAGCTTAAGTGGCTCCTTTTTTTACTGATTCACATATTAAGCATGAAACTTTATTAGGAATGTCCAGACTGAAGTGTTCCCACATTTGAGAACGGGGTCTCTTGCGTGCATTTTCCATATTGATATTAAACAAGCAATGTGAGCTGAGGACGGCGTTCACAAGGACGGCGTTTACAAGCAGCAAACAAGTTTGTAGTTGAGGAAGGACTTTTATTCATTTTGGGACAGTGGTTGAGACCGCAAGGTGTTTTAATTTACATTCATACAACAGACATTCAAACGTCATTGTTTTTATTATATATATTTTTTTCTAATAATACACCATGTAAAAAAACATAAAGACATGACAATTATGGATATAATTATAACATTGGAATAAAATGGACAGCGGGTATGGGATAGCGCAATCGTCGCGCTGTGTGTTTGAGCCTTAATGACGTGTCAGTGAGGAAACAAAGCTTCATTTCCACAGGTCACGTGACAGCCTCATTTCAAGCAATGCTCCGAAACATTGTTTCGAAGCACTAGCGTGTCGAAAACTCGACACGTGTGTCGAAACTGGGTGTCGAGCGACCCATCCCTACCATATACCTTCTATGCAGATGTCAAAGAACAAATTAAAATATTCTCTCAATGCATTTTATGGCAACTTTAAGTTGATAGAACCAGCTGACATCTTATCCTGACATTCTGAATATCAAGGATGGTGACACCCACCAACAAAAATGTAAAAAAAAAAAAAAAAAAAATCTCAATCAGAATGATTCATAAGATTTTTAATCTGATATTTACATTTTTCAGAGACCACTCTGACCATACTCTCTTCTTCTATGCTGCTTGAACGCCACACAGAATGTTCATCAATGGTTTGGAGCATATGAAATAAACCATTACTCCACACCCGGTTCACGCTCAGAAAAGAGTATCAAAGCTCATCATCGTAGTTTGGGAGACACTACACTTTTGAAACACATTTCCTAGTTAGAAACTATAGAAATGATCCCTGAAAGTATAGTCTTGACCTCCATTTTGCAAAACCAGCTTAGGCGAGTTCTGACACTTTGAGTCTCAGAGATGGTTACAACCTAACAACAGAGATGAGAAAAGTTACATTTGAAACATCATTAGAGTCCTAAAATTTTGTTTGTAATTTTAGTTGGATGCAGTTTTCATTGGCCCCCAAATTACACAGGCGAAACTGAGGCTCTCGCGTTGTGCGAGACTGTCAACCCGTCCCGTGGGTAGGGCTTAAAGCAGGCTTAGAGATTTCTTCTGTCAGTTTTGACCCAATCTGTTTTTGGGAAGCGCAGTTTGACCCAGCAGTGCGGGCCAACAACATGTTCTGTTTTGCCGCGTGAAGGCGGTTTAATGCTTTGGACAGCGTATGGTTGAGATGTGATTTTCCACCAATTTGGGGCACCTTTCTTATGGAAATCAAGGATGATTTCATGGGAAATGGCAAACTGGTGTAGCGTTTGGCTAATAAGCTGAAGCTACAAAGGATGTACCGGTGCCCCGTCGTCCGAGCAGAATCCACATTCGGCCGTAATCGGAGGTTACTACTAACGTTCGATTGTGTCTCATAGGGAGTTTGGCGCAGGGCCTCAGTGGAAAACAGGCCCTCGACGGCTGAAACAAAAGACGAAGAATGCATCCACATGCAGGCCACCGGACCAGACAGGCCCAACATGTTTACGATGGGTAACGGTGAGCTGCAATTGCGCTGCAGTTTAACGATACTTGTCTTGAGAACATATTGACAAAACAAAAAAACCTTCTGGCTCTGGCGCACTATCATCAGCAGACCGTTTTTTTGGCGAGGAAAAAAAACCCTAAACGAAACAAGGCTATATTTCTCAACAAAACTCTAAGCCTCCAGAGAGACAAGCAAAAATTGCCAAAGATAACTGTATTTCAAGTCATCCTGGCGGGGTATTGGGTAAAGTTTTCAACCAGCAATGATCGCGCCTCGGACAAACCTCATAGGCTACAATATTGCCTCTGCGAAAGAATGCCGGCGACGGTCGTGGTAGCAAGCTATAAACTGCCGCACAAACAGTCTCCTGCCACGGGTTGCTGCACCGTGTTTCTACGGAACAGATTAGAGGTGTGTAAAAGACGGCTCATTCACTATTCCCTCTGTGCTCAAAACAGCCTGCTGAAAGCACGGCAGCAGCAGCTGAAAAGGTCCGCAGCATGGCCTATCTCGGTCAGCAAGGGGACGGGGTGGCCGAGTGGTTAAGGCGATGGACTGCTAATCCATTGTGCTCTGTGCAATGGTTGGAATCCCATTCTTGTCGTTCGGTTCCTTTAGCACTGGACCTTAATCCGGGTCCTGGGGACCCCATGCTAAACTTTTTGTGTGTCCTCCTTATCTAACACACTCAGTTCAGTTCTTTGAGTTCTCTACTAATGAACTGATGATCTGAATCAGGAGTGCTAAATAAAAAATGTCACGTAAAAAGACGAGGTGGCCGAGTGGTTAAGGCGATGGACTGCTAATCCATTGTGTTCTGCACGCGTGGGTTCGAATCCCATCCTCGTCGTTCGGCTCCTTCAGCAGTAATCCTCGGTCCTGGGGACCCCACTCTGCGCTTTTTGTGTCTTCCTTATCTGACACACTCAGTTCAGTTCACTGAGTGCTCTACTAATGAGCTGATGGTCTGAATCGGGAGTGTTAAATAAAAGGACCGCGGAAAGTGACGAGGTGGTCGAGTGGTTAAGGCGATGCAAGGCTAATCCGTTGTGCTAGGCACACCTTGGTTTGTGTGGGTTTGAATCCCGTCCTCTTCATTTGATGATTTAGCACCACTGAGAGCCCACCAGAACAGACAGGCCCAACCTGTTTACGATGGGTAGCGGTGAGCTGTGATTGTGCTGTAGTTTAATGATACCTGCAGCGAAGTCTTGAGAGCATATTGACAAAACAACAAATCTTCTGGCTCCGGCACGCTATGATCTGTAGACACCTCTTTGACGAGGACCAACAACCAGCCACTCCAACAAAACGAAGTAAAACTTTGTTTTTCAAGAAGCGTCCAGAGAGACCGGCAAAAACTGTCGAAGCTGACTGTATTTCAAATCATCCCGATGGGATATCGGGGAAAGTTTACAACCAGCAATGATCACACCTCAGATAAACCACACAAGCTACAACATTGCCTCTGCGATAGAATACCGGCGACGGTCGTGACCTTTTCTTGCAGCTACGTGGATGTGATCCGACAAGGTGATAGCAAGCTGGATGAGCCCCAGAGACAGATCATCAGTGAAGACCTCTTCACCTAGACGGCCATCGACGCAAGACTGTGAAAACCAGATCCTCTCCAATCTGACACTGTGGCAACATGGACCTTTTACATCTACATTAATGTTAGTCTGTTTGTTCTTATTCTGAGGTCACCGTAGCCGCCATATCCATTCTGTATTCCGATTAGATGGTCACTGCAGTCCCCCGGATCCAGTCCGTACCAAGAGCAGATGGTGGATCAGCACCTTCAGCTGAATGTCAGCGGATACCATGTCAACTAGATGAGCCCCAGAGACAGATCATCAGTAAAGAATGAATCCACATGCCACAGCAAACTCGAGCTGGTGAAAATGTTGGCACGGAGAATGGGCACGCTGGAGCCCGCCACCCTGTTGGGAAGAAAGAGCGCCAACAGAGCCGCCCAACGTGGGGCTCGAACCCACAACCCTGAGATTAAGAGTCTCATGCTCTACCGACTGATCTAGCCGGGCTGGTTGTGGTCTCCTTCACCGGGTCGGACGCAGTTTTCATCGGCTCCCAAATGACACAGGCGAAACGGAGGCTCTCGCGTTGTGCAAGACTGTCGAGCCGTCCCGTGGGTAGTGCTTAGAGCAGGCTTAGAGTTTTCTTCTGTCAGTTTTGACCCAATCTGTTATTGGGAAGCGCAGTTTGACCCAGCAGTGCGGGCCAACAACATGTTCTGTCTTGCCGCGTGAAGGCGGTTCAATGCTTTGGTCAGCGTACGGTTGAGATGTGATTTTCCACCAATTTGGGGCACCTTTCTTATGGAAATCAAGGATAAATCTATATAAGGATAAGGATAAATCTTCTATATTTCGGTGGTCTTTTGCAAACACTAGATTTATATGTCAATTCCAACATAACACCGACTGTTACGCAACAGTCCCGGGATCGTTAATAGTTACGCCTCCAACATTTGCATCGCCCAATCATCGGTAACGTCAGTACATCAGTAAAACAAGGCAAGCCACTGAAGGGACACGGTTAGCTTAATGCTAGCGCTAGCCTGTTACATTGCAGTACAAAAGATATCACTTACCACATAAACAGAGAGATGACTGTGCTGATGATGGTGAATGATGGAGAAATAACTGCGCTGATGATGGCGAATGATTTACAGATCCAGAGTATCACCGAGAAGCAGCTGAACTTGTGTGGTAAGAAGCGCTCCCTCTGCATTATAACTTTACACAGAGCACATGGATCACAGTAATGAGACTTAAATGTTTGCGATACAAAACGGCAGATTCAACAAACCACATATTAAAAGCCGCTAGAGCTCCTAATTAAATATATATTTTTATCAATGTGCCAGCTATAGAGATGAGCAGCTCTGTGAAACAGCCAATCGGAGCAGAGCTCATTAATATTCATGAAGCTTCCAAAAAAGGCAATAACAGAGCATTTCATTCTAGGGACAAATCCTAGGGTTGTAAATGGTCCTGTAAAACCGTTTCTGGAGATTGTTTGCCCTTTCCTATGCCATATACCTTCTATGCAGATGTCAAAGAACAAATTAAAATATTCTCTCAATGCATTTTATGGCAACTTTAAGTTGATAGAACCAGCTGACATCTTTTTTTTTATCAATATATTTATTATTTTGCATCAACAATTTACAGAATTATTTCAATATACATGTAAACATTCTTTTCTAACCACCCTTCACCCCAGTCCCACCCTCACTAGACAGAACACTTAAAAGGATATAATTGTAAGGCATTGAGCTGATGTGTAAAATAAGAGGAAATAAACAATGATAACAAATAATAGAGTAAAGCCATGAAGAGTCACATTATCCCATCAGCATTTTCAGTCAATGTAACATCCACATTATTCATGTATTCAATAAATGTGCCCCAAATCTTTTCAAACATTGATGACTTTTTTTTAAGATTAAACATTATTTTTTCAACAGGAACATAAGATGAAAGTTCTCTAAGCCAAACAATGTGACTTGGTGGTTCTACTGATTTCCACTGTATAGCTATGCATTTCTTTGCTGCTATCAAAGCCATTTTAACTAAACGTAAATTCTTCCTTTGATCAAGCTGCAGAACTGATTCATCCCCCAGTAACATAAATCTTGGATTAGGTGGAAGCTTCACATTAATAATTTTGTTGATAGTTTGAATTATATTTCTCCAGTAGTTGTTAAGTTCAGAACATGTCCAAAACATATGTAATAATGTACCAACCTCTGTTTTACATCTAGGGCAACATTCTGAATATGAATCACTTATCTTGTGTAATCGTTCAGGTGTGTAATATACCCTGTGTAAAATATTAAACTGTATTAATCTATGTCTACTATTAAATGAAAATGTTAAGGCACTTTTACAGATAAGTTCCCAAGTATCTTGATCAAAAGTGCATTCCAAATCTTTTTCCCATTTAAGTCTTGAAGACGATACATCCTCTCCATACAAGTCATTGAAATTGGTATACATATAAGACACAAAACCTTTGGATTCTTTTTTCTCTCTTATAATAGCATCTATTGGGAGAGAAGAGAGAGGTCTTAATTTACCTTCTTGAACTGTATTAATATAATGTCTCACCTGAAAATATTTAAAAAAATGTTTAACAGGAAGAGAAAATTTGAATCTTAATTGTTCAAATGTCATTAGTGTGCCCTCTTCATATACATCTCCAAACACCTGTATTCCCTTTTTATGCCAATATTGTGTTATTCCATCTCTTAATGCCTCAGGAAGAGATGGGTTGCAATGAAACGGAGTGTTATTATACAATGAAAGTAGCCAATTATTTTTTTTCCTGATCGCAAACCCCAGTTTGCAAGTGTGCCTGATGAATGGGTTATTAACTGCCTTCATAACACAAGTCAAAGGGATGAATAAGGCCTTATCTAAAGGTATTTCCCCTGCATGATATTTTTCAATCTGTATCCATGCAGGTGAAAATGCACTATTCGTCTGCCAAAACCATACTGCTCTCATCTGTGCTGCCCAGAAATAAAACAAAAAATCTGGAAGTTGTAATCCACCTTTTTTGGATGTCATCTGTAATGTCTTAAGTTTAACCCTTGGAGTTTTTTTATTCCAAATAAAATTTCTGATTGAACTGTTGAGATTACTAAAAAACTTTTGTGGGACAGAAATGGGAAGGGTCTGAAATAGATATAGAAATTTAGGAAGAATGTTCATTTTTATGCAATTTACCCTGCCAATTAGTGATAATGGTAATGAATTCCATCTTTCCAGATCTCTCGCTACTTTTTTAAGTAATGGGGAATAATTCAAAGAATATACTTCTTCCAACTTCGAGGGAATATTTAGTCCTAAATAAACAATCTTTTCAGTATTCCATAAAAAAGGAATGTTATTTAAGGGTATTTTCTCCGCAGCCAAATTCAATGGCATCATAACACTTTTATTCATATTAATTTTATAACCAGATATGTCCCTAAAGTTTTCCAACAATTGAGCTAAATTAGATAGAGATGAATCAGGTTTGGTTAGATACAGTATCACATCGTCCGCGTACAATGATATTTTGTGTACACAACCTCCTATCTCCAGCCCAAAGATTGATTCGTGTGCCCGTATTGCTATGGCCAGGGGTTCCACCGCTAGCGCGAAAAGTAGCGGGGAGAGAGGACACCCCTGTCTGGTTCCCCTTGATAAATAAAAGTGCAAAGATACATCAGAATTAGTACGGACGGCTGCCGATGGACTTCTATACAACATTCGAATCATTTCAATAAAATTTGGACCGAAATTCATTTTTTTTAAAACCGCAATCAGATAAGGCCATTCGACTCGGTCGAAGGCTTTCTCTGCATCTAAAGAAAGAGCAATCACCGGAGAATCTGTTTGTTTTGCTGAATAAATAATATTCATTAACCTCCGTGTATTATCAAAAGAGGATCTATTTTTAATAAATCCAGTTTGATCCATATGAATTAAACTAGGCAAAACCCGCTCTAAACGTAACGCAATCATTTTGGTAAGAATTTTATAATCAGAATTAAGTAGTGAGATTGGTCGATAGGAGGTACATAGATTAGGGTCTTTGCCAGGTTTCAGAAGAACTGTGATTAAAGCCTGGTTTAAAGTCTCTGGTAATTCTTTTTTATGAATTGCCTCCGTATACATCGAAAGCAACGGTTCTGCTAATTTAGAAAAAAAAGTTTTATAAAAGTCCATCGAAAACCCGTCCAAACCAGGTGTTTTACCCCCCGGCTAGTACAGCAACTGCAAATTGAATCTCTTTTTTCGAAATTTCTTTTTCAAGTTCTTCTCGGTCATTATCACTTAAAACTGGAATATCCAATTTACTTAAAAATCTTTGAATCTCCGCATCCTCTACTCCCTGAGACTTATAAAGTAATTTATAAAAATTTAAGAATTCTTGGTTAATTAATTTGGGGTGTTTAATATTTTTATTTTCGGATGAACATAATGTAGGTATAGATTTACTAATTTCTTCTTTTCTTATTTGCCATGCTAGCACTTTCCCAATCTTATCCCCATGTTCGTAATACTTCTGTCGTGATCTGAGAAGTGCATTTTCTGCTTCTTTAGATGACAAAATATCGTATTCCAATTTTTTGGACTGTAATTGTTGAAACAGCTGAGCATCCTTAGTCTTAAAATGTTCTCTTTCCATTATTGAAATTTCTTTTTCAAGTAATTGTAACTGTTTTTGATATTGTTTTTTCTTACCGGAAGAAAAATTAATGATTTGGCCCCGTAAGAATGCCTTCATAGCCTCCCAGATCATACCAGAAGAAGCAGAATTTCTATTTGTACTAATAAAACTGTCTATATTATTATTTATGAAGCTCAACGCTTCAGAGTCGTTTAATAAATGGCCATTAAATCGCCAAAGCTTATTAGGCTTTTCCGGAGAATGTTGCACTAAAATAAGTAACGGAGCATGATCTGACAGTATTCTTGGTAAGCATTCGCACAATTCAATCAAATAATCCTTCACTTTTGGAACAAAAAAATTGTCAATTCTGGAGTAATTATTATGCCTATGCGAGTAGAAGGAATATTCTTTTTTAGTTTTGTTCTTAAATCTCCATATATCTATTAGATTAAAACTTGAGAGTTCGTATTTTAGGGCTCTAGCAACTTGACTTAAGGGTAACAATTTAGTGGACTACCCTGTCTAATACTGGGTCCAGGACTACATTAAAGTCTCCTCCGATTATTAGCTCTGTCATAGGGCATGCAAGATTGAAGAATATATTATGAATAAATTCAGCGCCCTCCATTTCAGGACGATATACATTTACTAAGGTTATTCTCTGCATCGCAATCGATCCTCTTAAAATAATATATCTACCTGTTTTATCTTTATCCACTGATTCCATTTGAAAGGGTATGTTTTTATCAATAAGTATAACCACCCCTCTGGATTGTGATGTAAAGGAAGAAAAAAAAACCTGTCCAGACCACTGCTTTTTAAGATTTAAATGTTCGGAATCTGTCAAGTGTGTTTCTTGTAGAAGGGCAATTGCAATATTATGCTTTCTGAGATATAGTATTACTTTTTTCCTTTTAAGTCTTTGATTTAAACCATTAACATTCCAAGTCACATATTTGTATTTTAGTGTACTTGACATTAACTATATATTAATTGTTATATTTCTTATAGAGCAGCTTAAGAAACTTAAATAGCCCAAAAATTAAATGAATCAAATATGTGTTCTGTCCAACCCCCCCTACAACTCCCACCACTTCCCCAAACGAAGTGTGTAACTTTAAACCCCCATGACTGATTATGCACCGCATCATACAGTCGACCTAGACTTCCTCTTCCTTGTCCAAACTAACTAGCTCCCTTACCAGTTCTGTCTATCCCAACAAATACTTAAGTTATGTACTTTAAAGCAAACGTATTATTCACTTCGAACAGTGACAAACCCGAAATACACAAGTTTTAGTAAACACTTCAACAAAAATATAATCACATTTTTCTCCTACCAGATTTTAAATATAAATATCACTCTTGACAAAATGAAGTTCCTAAATCTTCATCCTAGAGAAAAAACCTCTCACCCGGTTGCTATGGTACAGTTTTTCTTACATATTTTTGGGTGGTTGGTAAAGTTGAATGATCCGGAATTCGTTCATATAATTTAGTGTCTTATCCGACAATCAGATGTGGATGATGTTGTCGAAGGTAAGTCTCTGCCGATGCTTTTGGAGTTGAAAGATCGTTGTCCCTCCGGTAGCTGAATCCTCAGCGTCGCAGGATGAAGCATCGCATAAGACACGTCGTTATTGCGTAGCTGTCTTTTGAGTGCGCTGAATTCTTGTCGCTTTCTGAACAGGGTCGATGACATATCACGAAAAATCATAATGTTAGAGTTACCATAGGTGAGCTTGCCTTTCTCTCTGGCCGCATTGAGGATCTTAAGTGTGTCTCCGTACCGAAGGAATCGGACCAGAATAGCCCGTGGTTTGCCATTTTCGGCTGGTCGTCGTTGCAAAGTGCAGTGAGCTCTTTCGATTTCGTAGATCTCATCCTCCTGCCCCAGAATCTTAGGTAACATTCCTTCAAAAAATCCACGGCATTTCTACCTTCCACTCCCTCTGGGAAACCGACAAGACGTAGATTCTGACGACGAGATTGATTTTCGAGTTCATCAATTTTATCTTTCAGCTGTTTAATTTCGTCGTCAACAACATCCGCGACATCTTTGTGAAGGCCCGTTACCGCTTCTTCCATCTCCATCTGCTTTGTTTCTACTTCGAACATTCTCAGATTTATTGATTGTAGTTCGTTACTCATTTTCTCCATGGATTCTGCGAATTTATTTAGGCGTCCGTCGATTAACTCCTGGATTCTGAGAAATCCTTTTTCCATTTCTGCATGGAACCACGGTGGCGGGTCGGATAATGGCTGTCTCGTTTCGTGAGTATCTTCCTTCTTGTTGTCCGTTTTCTTTGGATTCGGCATACTTGTCGTAAAATTCGAAGTGCAACAACGTAACTGTTATAAATAAAGTACTTAGGTTACACTAAAGGTCTTTAGGACGTGTTATTTAGATGAAATTGTTCGGGAGCTCCCTGCACCACGTCTTACGCTAGGGCCGCCATAACCGGAAGTCCCCTTTTATTTTTTGTTTAAAAGTCAAGTTATTTGCTACTTAAATAAACTAGAGGACCACGCGAGCTAGGCCTGATCGTGACGCAATATTATGGCATATGGGTTAAGAACCATGTGAAACGTTAGTAAATAGCTATCTAGTTTGAAGATTATGCATTATTATCCTTAAACTACATAAAGATCAAGATCAAGAAGTGTTGGTTATCCTAAAACCACTTAATCATATAAAATCTGAGATTAATATAAATTAACAACAACAAAATAATTTTGTGTGAAACACAGATACAGATAATAATGCATAATCTTCAAACTAGATAGCTATTATTATTAAATAAAAAGCTGTTTGTGGAGTTTTTAAATCAGATCTTGAGAGATTTAATGTATTGTTTTATTTCAGTTGATTTCATCTCGGCTGTGGCTGAAGTCAGTTGTAGTTTTTGCATTTCTTTTTGCATTGGCGACTCTGCTTGTTAACAGCAGGTGTTGATCATTAATGGTCAATCATCACATAATGATCTCCTTAACTCCAACACTGTGTCAATGCTACTTGAACACTCTGTAGTGGGGAAACACATGGACACTGAGCAGTGCTTGTTTAACACTGGGAAATATTACCTGTTTCATTCACGTATCACTGATGCATATGAATCACATTAAGTTTATTAACATGTTTATATTAAAACTATGTAATCCAAATGCATGGAAAATTTGCATGTAATTGAATTACATAAAGTTTATTTTTAGGCTGAATTATTTTTTTGAGTGTACCTGTCTCTCATTGTCCCTATCTTTGGTCTTCACAGCTGCCCTTGTGTTATCTTCTCTGTGTTTTTTTCTCTGCATCAATTTCCATCTACCCACAAGGTATGTAATCAATCAGTGTTTGCCAGTTTGTGGATTATTTATTATTATCTGTATAATTGTATCTGTGTCTCGCACAAAATTATACATTTTGTTGTTAATTTTTATTAATCTCTTGCTAATCTAATTAAGATTGTATATGATGAGCTGGATTTGGGATAACCAACAAGTTTTGATCTTGATCTTTATTTATTGTTTATGTTTGGCTTAACACTTTGGTAATTCTTCTTTGCTCTTAACTTCCTCTGCCTTGTATGTACCATTCTTACTGTGTCTGAGAATGTGCACAAAAAAATAAATAAATACAGAATGTTAGTGTCTTGTTGTTGACTTTTGACTTGTGACTTTGCTGCATAAAAACCCAGAAAAAAATAGTAAATATCTCTGCAAAACAGAAAAAATCACCAGACAGTGATCAGGCTAAGAAAATCTACATTCCTATCCCTGTCAAGGAGGCTGCAGGTCTGGCTTAATTCTTGATTTGTGAAGCTGTGGAGCTTCAGCACCACGGACAGCAGCCGATCCAGAGCTCAGAGCAGCAGTGGATGTGACCACTACCAAAGCAACAACAGACATCACTGCATTACAGTCAAACTTAGCAACTAGTAGTTTTACATCAATGTATTAAATTCTAAAAAGTATTAGCAATTTAAGTAAATAAGAGTAAATAAGTAAATAACAAGGCTTCTAGGCAGTTCTGACATGTCTTCAATGTTGAAAATTTCCTATGACATTCCTGAATCAGTAAATACATTACAAAAACATTGTCCAGTTATCAGGTGTGTCAGTGTTGTTGTATAGGGGTGATCAATACACATATAATTCATATAATTATTTACAGGTACAACAAAGGTCAGACTAGTGAAGCACATCAACTTGGTCCTGCTGCTGACCAGACATGGTCCGCTGTGAGCCATCTAGCTGAAGATCCTGAACCTCATGAAATGAACTGCCAGCAAACTATTTCTTCACTTCAGTGATAATACAGCAAGGCCAGCCAGTGACACTGACGGGGCTCTACAAAAGTCTTGCCCTTTTTAAATCACCTCTTGTCCAAATTCCATGAACCGTATCAGCATAACACTGATGCAAAACTTTGCAACAATGCAGCAATATGCATTGATGAGAGGATGCTTCTGTGGCGTGGGCACCTCACTTTCAGGGTGTACAATGCTCAAAAACCCAGCAAATATGAAATAAAATCCTACATATTAAAAAAAAAAATGCTGCCAGGGAAAGAGTTAAAATACTTTTGAAATGTCTTTTGTTTCATCAGTCTTATCAGTTCCTTAGAAATCTTTGCACTAATGCTGTGCACTAATGCAGGTTATGCAACTGAAAGTACATCAAGGTGAGTTTAAGTAAACTGCAAAAACTATTTGTTAGTAATAGATACAATGAAAAAGTAGTACTTTTTAAGAGATTCAAGATCAAATTGAATCCCATTAAATCATGTAGAAATTATCCTACAGGAAATGTATGTCTTGTCCTATTAGACAATTCCTAATGGAATTCAAGGAACGCTTCCAAAATATGATAGAAATTCTAATTAGAATCCTTTATGGGGTTTTTTCACAAGGGAGTATTTGGCAGATTCTGAAAAGGAAATGTAAAATGTTGACTTTAACTGTAGTTCCTCACAAATAATTGTTGTGAATTAGCTCAAGAGGGAAATGTATATAAATAATTCATTTATGACTAATTATGATAACAATTATTTATATCAGCTGTCAGTATTAACTATAGCAGAATTAAATAGAATCGTAAAGGGACATTAATTTACAAGGCAGAATCAGAGACTCATTTGTGCACAAGAGTTTTATTAATAAAGGACAAACACATGACTAATCTAAACAACAAACATACAATCACTCATACATGGAGGAAGGGCAAGTCAGATTGGATAAATGGAGCCATTAGAGAAACAAGAAAAATGAGGCTATGAAAAAAAGTCAGTTAACCACCTGAAAGAAACCATCAGTGCCGTTTTACAACAGGGTTTACAAATTAAACTTTTTAAACAAATTAAACAAATATGTTTTTTTAGTTAAATGTATGATCCTTGCATTGCCTTGGTCATTAACGAGTTTCACCCAGTCTTTTCTGGGTTTAAGGAGCAATGAATTCCAAAGATGTCCTGACTCTGTGGTGATTGGGAGTTTTTCTTTCTTTTTTTTAATAAGTGGATCAGTCTATTTGTGCTGATAACATCACTTCCATTTTGTTTTGTTTTTTCCTTTAAATGTGTCTGTGAGCACCTGTTTTTACACCAATGTGAATGCTTGTGTGTGCACCAGTGTGTGTGAGCGCACTTGTGTTCATAAGGTTCCTCCATGTAAATGTTTAATAGTGTGTGGGAACCATAGCCCCGTCCCGCAAGGCATGAAGCAGACATGGAGGAGACCCGGGCCCCAAACATCCGGAGGCCCTCCAGGGCATGGGATTTTCCTCATCTTCCTAGGAGTTTAAGGCCTCCCAGGCACAGCAGCATCGGCTCTGGGACTTATCAACCAGAAGATGTCAAGGTGATGAGACAAGGCACTAAAAGAACTGAGAAAAGCCTGGAGAACTGAGCCTTTATCTCCTATAGGGGTCACAGTCAGGAGATAAAGTTAAGTGGGAGGCCAGGGTAATTGATAATTGGGAGGCTAGAGAGCCAATGGTGACTTTTGCTTTTGGAGGGAAAGTTTACGACTCTTTGTAAGCATGGTATTTGCATATGTACTGGGATTGGTTGTTCATGTAAAAACTACTAAAGATCTTTCAGATCAACAAATTCAACGAGAACAAACATTTTGTGTGGTTATACTACATAGTGATTTATTATAACACATGCATTAAAACATTACACAATACAAAATAAATTAACAGTAATAACACACAATGATCTAAAGATATGTGTGTTTCTTCACAGAAAGGTTTTTCTAAGAATTAATGAAAGCAGTCAGTTCCTATGGCAGTATGTGTCCTTTTTTAGAGTATTAGTTGGGGAAAATTCTCTCTACATACTTTTGAGTGGTAAAGATTATGGCAGAGGAGTCCTGGATGCCATAGTAAGACCATTTGAAGACATCATGGTAGCCAGTTTTGTGGATTGGGTGAAGGGGGTGTGTGTTCATTTGTTAATCTAATGAAAAATTGATTATTTGGTGGATCTAATAAATGAACTGTGCGTCTGATTGGTCCAGACCCTACATTGTTTTTTTTCCGAGCAACAAAGAATGTCGGTTTGTAGAGTAATTTACGACAGCTTCAGATGTGGCTCAACCAATCAGAATCAAGGACCAAAACTGTTTTATACATTTTGGTTGAAACTCTTTCCACACTGAGGGGATCTGTCAGCCTTCACTTTTGTGAATTTTAATGTGCCTGTTAAGATTTTCTTTTAGAGTGAAACTCTTTCCACACTGTTGGCAGGTAAAAAGGCTCTCTCTATTGTGGATCCTCATGTGATTGTCAAGGTTTCCTCGTTGACTGAAACTGTTTCCACATTGACTGCATGTGTAAGGCTTCTCTCCAGTGTGAATTCTCATGTGACTTTCAAGGTTTCCTTTGTGACTGAAACTCTTTCCACACTGTTGACAGATGAAACGCTTCTCTCCAATGTGAATTTTCTTGTGGACTTTAAATTCTCCTTGTTCATTGAAACTCTTTCCACACCGACAGCACGTGAAAGACTTCTCTCTTGTGTGAATTTTAATGTGCTTTTTAAGGTTTCCTTTGTGACTGAAACTCTTTCCACAATGTTGGCAGATGAAAGGCTTCTCCCCAGTGTGAACTTTCATGTGGCCTTTAAGGTTTCCTTTGTGACTGAAACTCTTTCCACACTGTTGACAGATGAAACGCTTCTCTCCAATGTGAATTTTCTTGTGGACTTTAAATTCTCCTTGTTCATTGAAACTCTTTCCACACCGACAGCACGTGAAAGACTTCTCTCTTGTGTGAATTTTAATGTGCTTTTTAAGGTTTCCTTTGTGACTGAAACTCTTTCCACAATGTTGGCAGATGAAAGGCTTCTCCCCAGTGTGAACTTTCATGTGGCCTTTAAGGTTTCCTTTGTGACTGAAACTCTTTCCACACTGTTGACAGATGAAACGCTTCTCTCCAGTGTGAATTTTCTTGTGGACTTTAAATTCTCCTTGTTCATTGAAACTCTTTCCACACTGACGGCACGTGAAAGACTTCTCTCTTGTGTGAATTTTAATGTGCTTTTTAAGGGTTTCTTTTTGACTGAAACTCTTTCCACACTGTTGGCAGATGAAAGGCTTCTCTCCAGTGTGAATTTTCATGTGGACTTTAAGGTTTCCTTTGTGACTGAAACTCTTTCCACACTGTCGGCAGATGAAACATTTCTCTCCTGTGTGAATTTTCATGTGGACTTTAAGGTTTGAATTCTGACTGAAACTTTTTCCACACTGTCGGCAGATGAAACATTTCTCTCCTGTGTGAATTTTCATGTGGACTTTAAGGTTTGAATTCTGACTGAAACGCTTTCCACACTGTCGGCAGATGAAAGGCTTCTCTCCTGTGTGAATTTTCTTGTGGACTTCAAATTCTCCTTGTTCATTGAAACTCTTTCCACGCTGAAAGCAAGTGAAAAAACTCCCAGTTCTTTTTTGTGTAGATGTATTTTCTGACTCTAAGGAACAAAATGATTCTTTTCCAGTAATGAAAACATGAAGATTTTCAAACTGATCTTTCTCTTCAGTTTCATTCAGTGCTGTTGGGCCTAAGGTGGGAAAACAAATAAATAAAAGTTAACCCCAGTTTAATGCCACAGAGCAGGTAACACCAGTCATGTAGATTTGTAATGCATGTATGCTAGATCTCATTTAGCACTCGTTTACTTGTGTAACCTTTGTCCTCTCCTGACTAGAGATGCACCAATCAGCACTTTTGGGGCCGATCACCAAGATCTTGATCTGCCAAACGCCGATCACTGCCGATCACAGAATGGCAGGGGAATGGGAATCTTTTTATCTATAATCTAGCAGAGATTGCACCATTTGTAGAAATGAAACTAACTATAAATTAATTATATTGGGAAAAAGTAACTGTAGAAATAGGCTACAGTCAAGATCTTGAAGAAACACCAAGTTAGGGTTGTAGACGATAGTACAGTGCATCGATGATAGTTAGAGATATCGCCAGTTGCTGATGGCTTTGACGATAGCAAGACTCAAAAGGGAGTCTTTTCTGCTCAAAAAGGCATCTAACTTTAGCGATCTAGTGCAGAGAGTCAGTTCTAGGATGCTTCAGAAACTTGCCGTGGTATAAACACATGCATAGAGTGGACACATGCAAGAGATTTTATTCAGCATACAGTGTAGATAGATAAACTGATTATAACTGGAGTGTTTTTTAAAGTGCTCCTCGCACTAGACTAGGCTACACCAGTTAATGATGAAGTTCTTTGATAATGTAAATGTTCTTTGCTTGTTATTTGTAGCTGCTTTTTAAGATGATGTAAGGATTATATTATCCAGCATTGCAGTCATTAGGATAAAGGTAGTAAAATGTGGTTTAGGCTGAATTAAACACGATATATCCGAATCCGTCTGTATATAGGAAACAAACATTCACCTCAGTAACATCTATATGCGTTCATTAGAATAACGATGGGATAAAATGGCGCTAAACATACGCACGTGAATTACACGCGCACCGTTTCTATTCTGTATGAACTGAACTACAACATGTACTGATGACAACAATCAGACATACAGCGGTAACATTATTGCAATATGACGGGTATAGAAAGATACATTCATTTACATTCAAGCACGCACAATTACCACTCACTGAAGATGGCAGAGAAAGAAACCGAAAGTAAACTTAAACTTCTCTGCCAAAACTACAGTCAGCGCTCTGTACACGCACAACTTAGTCACATGCCCAATAATAAGACTACCCTTACAAAACGAATAAGGAATTTAGTTCTCATGTTGCCACTGGTAAGCTCCGCTCTACTGTTGTTTAGCTGTGCGGCGTGCATGCACGTGTGAAAAAGTCACGCGAGTAATTTACGTCAAATGATCGGCTTTTTTGATCAGCGCTTTTGGGGTTCACCGATCAAGCTATTTTAGCCAATATCGGCTGATCATGATCGGTGGCCGATCAATCGGAGCATCACTACTCCTGACAGTAAACTTCATATGTTTGCATGACTTTCTAACATTTACAGATGAAGAATATGCCCTGAGGAAAACACAACATCTCAAATGTATTAAACAATATGTATTAAACCGACATTAAGGACTGCTTAAAAACAAGCGTGCACATCAAATTGCCTTCACTCACTGAACCAGGATCACATTAGTGAGATTGTGTGACCTTAAATGGTCATTTATGGAACTACTTTAACCCAGATTGATTTGTTAGTTTATCTCAAGTCAGGTTTTGGACTTTAATCCCAGCTTTTCTTAGAGTCTTTTTGAAACAGCCCCCAGAGCTTGACATAACATGATATAAATTGAGTTAAGGTTAGGAGACACTGCCAACTAAACCATAAGGGCAGTCACGGACGGTTGCAGAACGGTGGCTTTCCAGGACCGGAGTTCGTTCTCCTGCTCTAGAATGAAGCTCAAAGACAGGAGCAGCCTAACAAGGAGGAAAAAAGCCTAAGAACCTGATATGACTGCGCACAGAGCTCACAGAGAAGAGACCTTAGCTCTCAGATCAAGGGAACAATGCTCCATCCGAGACTGGTAGCTTTATCAGGCTTTACATGCAGACAAAATGAAAATGACATTGAAAATTTGAAAGCTGCAGATTCATTCACTGATGAAACACGGCTGTTTCTTGGAGACTCACACCAGTTCTGTTGTGGATTTTGTTGGATCTATTATTGCTTTGTTGTAAAATCTGATAATATTGTGTTTAAAATGTAGGCTACATTTAAAATTTTAAATCTTCACTTAATATTGCCTTTTTGTTTAATTTAGAAAATCAACATTTGAAATCATTTGAATATTCAGAGAAAATTGCACTCTTGCTCATATTTTAAAGATGAAAAGCAGTAAGTCACACTGTATGTTTCTGTATCGAAGAGAGTTTCTTAAATCGATCTCTATGTACAGTCTGTCAACATTTGATCTTCATGCTATTAAGTAGAGGTCAACCGATATGTGTTTTTCAGGGCCAATGGCGATACCGATTATTACAGATCAAATACACCGATAAACGATATTTTGAACCGATGTGTCTACAAATTTTCATTAGTTTTAATTTACAGTGCAGTGCAAATGTAGGCATAAAAACATTAATTTATCTTTTAATAAAATACGTTTTTTTTTACAAATGAGTTTACTAATAAAAAAACATGGAAAACATCCAATCAGAATGCGTCCCCGACTGCCTCTTCTATTCTGTGCGCCTTATATATGAAAACGGTTTTAATTTTCACACGAGTTTAAAATATTCTAACTCCAAAGAGTGAGTTTTTTTTAGGCGACAAATTTATTATTTTAGAATGTTTCGCATCACTGGTGACGCGTCATGTGACACACCGCAGCCACAATAGCACTGTAAGACACATGGATCGCTTTTATGTTGTTTTTCCTTTTTTATTATTAATATTCACAAGCATGCTCACTATATTATGAAATATATGATATTCCGATTTCGAAATATGTGCAAGTAAATGTATTTAAAAATCCAAATACTTTTATTATGACCGCATTAGTTAATCTGTACCGGGTGATGGGCGCTGCCATGTTTGTTTGCGCTGAATCCGAGCTGTGGGATTTACAACATGCTAATTCATCCTCTCCTCTCGAAAGACATTAAATTAAGTCTCTGGTGAGCTGGGAGAAGAGGAGTGTGCACTTTATAGTTACCTACATAATCTGTATATGATATCAATGAAATATGTTGTCAGAATATATTTGTAGGATCATTATTGCCGCTTCCATAGACATCAGTGTGTATTTTACAAACTATAAATGTATGGTTTTGCTGGTACTTATTTTAGGTTTCAGACACTTAAATACACATAAGCATTATATGGTTGAAAACACTGAATAGTTGTGATAATATGACAAGCACTCTGCATCCGATCTGGCTCAGAGCCAGCCAACGCGCCAAAACAGATTTGAATTCAGCAGCTGATGACGTGATGTGGCAAACGTTCGAATCACACCGGTGTGATCGTACGCATCAGGGACCAGCCAAGACAAATCACACCGGTGTGATCGTACGTGCTAAGGGGTTAAAATAGGCCATTCATTGAAGATGCGCCTTATAGTGCGGAAAATACGGTATATGACTGGATTCCGCGATTCCGTCCGTGTTTTCCGCATCCGGGAAATCAAGATAACATTGAGGTGTTTTTGCAACTTCACCGTAAAGGATTGTGAATTACTGAAACACAATCAACGTCTGCTGCTGACTTACCTTTGAGAGACAACTGATTACTGCCGCTCGCAGCTCCAGCAAGCGTTCTGTGCCTTCAGTGCCTTCAGCCTTTGAGTTGATTGGTCGGGCTCGCAACTCCCAACAAATCAGATGCGCGGTGGGCGGAGACTGCTCTAGGGCACAGAGTGGTGAGCTCTGACAGACTGCGTCGGAGCCAAAGAGCGCATTTCAAAATTTAATTATTTTGATCGGCAAATCGGTTTTTGAAAATAACCGATTCCGATAATCGTAAAAAGGCTTAATATCGGCGCCAATAATCGGTCGACCCCTACTATTAAGTGCTACAAATCTATTTTAAAGACACAATGAACAGCAGCATGATTTGCTGAAGCAGCACTCTGTGGGCATTCAATCATACGTACGCTGCTGGTGTCGATTCAGGTTTCACAGCAAAAATGAGGTAACTTAATGTCATTTGACCATTTACTAGGGATGAGCGAGTACAGCATTATCTGTATCTGTATCTGTATCTGTTAACCATATGAATTATCTGTATCTGTATCTGTACTCGGAGTGGGCAGGGCCTAACCCGGAAGTGGGTGGGATTTAACCTGGAAGTTGGTCATGTTGTCTTGAAATGGGCGGGGCTTTAACCGGTATGTTATTTTAAGCATGCAATTAATATGGGTTGATCAGAAATTGTTATATTTATTGCTGATTAGAAAACTATTTACATGACAGCATCAGCATTGAGCTTCAGATCAGTGGTTTTGATCATGATAATAAACGAACTATATACAGAACAAGTTTTGCAACAATGAATACAACACATGCGGTTGCAATTATGAAGTAAAATGTAATGAACTTTTACCAAGCACCACGTCTGAACAAACCCCACGTTAACCAAAACTCTACTGGTTAAGTAAGTACTACAAACAAACCAAAGTAAAAAACAAACCTGAAGCTGAAGAAACCCTAAACGTTAACGGAAAAAAACCCGCAAACCTGAGTGACTGAGGGAGAGAACGAGAGAGAGCGCGCTGTTCTCTTCTCTTCTCTTCTCTTCTCTTCTCTTCTCAGTGTTCTGTGTGTGTGTGTGTGTGTGTGTGTGTGTGTGTGTGAGCAAAGCGGGAAACAGCAACACAATAAGGGGCCGTTTACATGTCGCGCCTAAAAACGCGTGGAAAACGCTAGGCGCGCCGCTTTCTTTATCAACAAAGCGCTCGGGCGCTTGCGTTCCGGAAGCGTCTGCCGTTTCTAAGCAACCATCAGCTGCACTCTAGCTCCAAGCTTTGGTGCGCTTGCTGCATTCTGAAAAGTTGAGATGTTTTTATCTCGATGCGGCGCGGACGCGCCTGGAAAAAACGAGCGTTCCATTATGCGCGTCTACATTTAAAATAACGAATTTGAGCACGCAAAAGACGCTACATGTGAACGGCCCCTAAATCTGTATGTGTGTAGGGGAGGGGCGCTGTGATTAGTCTATCACAGAACGCAGACACAGTAAACTACCCAATGAGAATTTTTATTCAATCCGAGCACAGATATTGACTCGTATTACTCGTATGATACTCGTACTCGGCAAAAGTGCTTTATCCGTGCCGGATACTCGTTTCAGCCGAGTATCCGGCTCAACTCTACCATTTACTCCCATTTAATTGTTTTTATAATAAAAGTGAAATTTTGCTTGTCAGAAATACTTGCTTTAATGTTACTTTAAGTTGGGGCACTTTAAGCTCAGCATTTTGTTCACGTACCCCTCCATCAGTTTGAGAACCACTGGTTTATATTGTTCTCATGGTAAAATACAGAACCTTCTTTATAACTGTGACCTACTGCTCCACTCTGATGCTCCTGAACAGCGCTCATCTATTTATTTACTTAATTGTATTATTATTATCTATTTATTATTATATATATTTTGTTCCTTCTTCTTTCCCTGTCTGTGATTGTCTGTGAAAAAAACGCGTCTCTCTGGTCAGCCTAGGGTCCGAGATATGCCAAAAAAACAATCGACGCTGTTAACTATTCCACAGATAATCAAACAGTGTTCCAACCAATCAGCGTCAGGGGTTTGGTGTTGTGGACTTTCCTACTGGTGCAGGGATGTGAGGGAGGCGGAGCGAAAGTCCACAACACCAAACCCCTGACGCTGATTGGTTGGAACAATGTTTGTTTATGTGTGGAAAGGTTGGTAGTGCCGATTGTTTTTTTTTAGCATATCTCGGACCCTAGGCTGACCAGAGAGACGCGTTTTTTTCACAGACAATTTATGGGGCAGGCAGCGAGCGGATCGTGATGAAAGGTCAGCTGAAATTGACACTTTATGTTTTAGGCTAGAAATCGCTGATACAACCTTTAACGTGATATTATTCACTTTATCTGTGGAATAAGGGTTTGTTCTTTTGATAGTAGTTAGTGTTTGTTACAAGTAAGGTTTGACAGAAATTTCCTGGTCGTTTTTTACGTACGTTAAGCCACGTTAAGCGTTTTTCACGTTAAGCGTTTTAGAACGTCCCGGATAAACTTCATGGAAAAATGTATATCCTTTATCCAATTTGTTCCTCTTTGTGACGGAGTTTTCCTCCACGACTCTTATCAGGTCGGCAAAAGTTATCTTTGGCAAGACTGAGGGAAGTTGTGTAGATTCTCTCCATTTTAATTTTAAATTACCCGGCTTTCTTCTGTGCTGACATTACACAGGAAGTCTGCATACCCTGCGATTGCGTATTTCCAGTTTCTGTGAGAAAGGTCTATTACAATCTTACACCTCACATAATTACAACTAAATGTAACTTGTTTGTGTTTTTGTTTTGGCTTTTTTTATTGTCAGACTTGCTTTATATTTACAGCACTGTTTGTAGGCAGCATGCAGTCACCAAATACAATTACTCACATTTTCAAGGTTTGCTTTGTGCAAAATTTATTATTTTCTTAGAGACTTTTGCATATTTACCAAAGTGCTAGAAAATCAATCGTTTTAAATTTAGAAGCAAATGTCGGATTTAATGTTACAGAAAAAATGTAAAAAACCAACCAACCTGTTTGTTCCTCAGTATCTTCATGCTTGACTCTAAATATGTCTTCATTCTCCTCTTTAATAAACTCCATCTTTCTTTGTTCCTCAGTATCTTCATGTTTCAATGTTTCTTCAATCTTCATGTCTTCACTCTCCTCTTTAATAAACGCCATCTTCATAATAATGTGTCACATGGATCTCTGTTGATTCTCCAGGAGTTTTTCTGTGTGTTTCTACACTTTGTCCTGTTTAATGAGAATATTTAACAGAAAGTACAATCAAAGCAAACTCAATCTCTGGGTGTGTCTCAATCAGCTCCTAGTTCAGTAGTCAGTGCACTAGTAAGATAGAGAGTTAATAGACTTATATTTACATTTGTAAAAAAGACGAATTACCCATAAGGTTCATACTTAGGCCGGCTATTTTTGATTTAGATATGGTATTCAATTATTTGTACACCATATCTAATATACTACACTTTAATTAAATCATTCTCGGTTGTCATTCACGTTTGTGTTTGTTGTTGTCGTTTGTAGTCCGCGTGCAGTTGAATTGAATCACTGAATCATTTCACAAAAGATTTGATTCAAATGATTCGGATTCTCAGTTTCTCTCATCACTTCTTATCATCACACGACTGATTCATGATATAGAGAGAGAAATGAGACGCACCTTCTCTGTTACTAAAGGCTAACGTTTTCACTGACACTAAATAAAGCATTACATTTATTTTACATAGCTTGTAAAAACGCTTTAATTGATGCAACAATGTCTATTGGTTTAAAAACTTTAAAAGCACAAACCTTTCTTTAGGTGAATCACAACAGATGAGGAGCGAGGCGCAGCTTTATGACGTCACATCACCAGAGCAAAATAAAAGTCCCATTGGTGCACTGCTCTCTAGAATCACAAATATATCATAGAAATGTTGTATATAGAATAGAATTTCGTATCCATATGATGATGCTTTTCTAAAGTTATTAACATTGTGAATCTATTAATATTATTCTCGATTTTTATGTAAATTTATAACACTGTTTTATGTTGATATACCTTGCCATTGAATTCACATTAAACTAGTTCATGCTGCTGTGTAACTGTTACAAAGGGGGTGTGATGACATATTTGATCTATCACTCTTTTGACTATTGTAATCAATCTCTTGTTATTTTGTTTATTTATTTATTTCTTCCTCTTTTGGAAAGTTACTGAAACACTGTCAGGGATTCACACTGAAAATGAATAAATCTGGAAATATTAGAATACTATGGACTGTATTTGATCTTATTTCAGTGGTAATGTTCTTTTATGAAAGCAATTTTGTATAAAAAAAAAAAAAAACTTTTTTCAGGGAAAATGAATACGGTTCATTGATTTCTACCTTTTTTTAAAGACACCTGATCCCGCTGATCAAGGTCTTCAGGATTACTAAAAACTTCCAAGCAGGTGTGAGTTGGAGCTGGTTGGAGATAGAGCTGCGGCCCTCTAGGAACTGAGTTTGAGACCTCAGAGTTAGAGCATACTCTTCGCACTCCATCACAGTAGGTGGCGCTATGCACCTCTGAAGTTGGTTCGCAACCCACCATAAAATTAAAAGAAGAAGACGACGGACTGCGGTCCAGCAGAAGAAAGGTTTGTTGTTTTTTGATCATTTAAAGCTGTCACAACTCGTTTAGACGATTGTATATAAAATTAAAATAATACAAATACCGAATGAAACGTTAATATGTTTTACCCAGTGATATAAACGAAGGTTATTTTGTGCATCTCTTTCACTTTCTCTATCGTGAATCAGTTTTAAACACTAGTTCTACCATTGGCAAAGTAACTTAGTGATAGAGAAAGAGAGCTGCTTCTCAATTCAAGGGAGCATTTGAAGGCTGCATATGTCATTAAGTATGTCTAATTTAAGAAACCTGTAAAAAAAAACATGGCTCACGAGGTGTAAAATACAACTAAATCAATTCATTCTCAAAATGATTCACTGTTATGAATCTCCTGATGAAACCTGCTGCTCAAAATGAGAACTAGCATGTGTAAGGACAACAAATGATTTCATCAAAGTGTGATCAAATATAACGTGCAAATATGTAAACATAAAACTTACATAGAAATATTAATCTTAAATTTGGTGTTTTCTATTAATTTGAGTGCTAGTTTGTTTTGATCTCTCTATATTTCTCTGACTGACTCCAGTGTGCTGACTACTGAAACAGGGAGCGATTTAAAAACGCACCCAGAGATTTAGTTTGTGTTTCTTTTTCTTTTTGCCAAAAATAGAAAAACTCCTGCAGAACTCGCTGAAATCGACTCGACGCTGTCAAGATGGCTTTTGTTGATGAGGACAGTGAAGACTTCTGGATACAAGAAACAGTTCGCATCAAACAAGAAGACACTGAGGAACAAACAGGTTGGTTTTCATTCTCAAGCTAAACTAAATCATTTGATCCTTATTAAAATGTCCAGCTCTACAGAAATGAATATGTTTATAGATGTTACGAGTGTCCAAATTAAAGTGGTTTATATCAGGGGGTCTCAACCTCCTTCTCGGGTCAATTTTGCATGGCCCCCCTATGCCTGACATTATTTATTAACCAAAACATTTGTTTTGCCTTTTTATTCTTCTACTGCACGCTATAAAAAAACCTCCATATTAAAACTAACTTTAAATTAAAGCTATACTTTTGAATTTAAAAGAAAACCCTCTGCTCGGTCCTGGCTTTTAACATATATATATATATATATATATATATATATATATATATATATATATACACATACACAGATTCAAATCTCCTGAATTGTTTAATTCAGACATTCTTTACAACTTCAGAGTACTTCTTCTTAAGTAACTGAACCTGCCAACAGGGAGATGCCAAAAAAACACTCACTAAACCTGTCCATTTGAACTGGACTGACTGTTTGTATCCATCATAAAATAAACATACAAATGAAAAATACAGCAAATACATTCTACATCTGTTGATGCTGGTGCTCATATGTGCATAAACACAAGATCCACATCTATGGGTGAGCATCCATTATAAAACACTCACAGGACATTCATTTTGACAACTATGCAAATCAGGGCTCGACATTGAGGACTGCCCGATGGCCCGGAGCCAGCATGCGAGACGCTCGGGAAAGTAGACAGTATCATGATTCAATTTCCTATTCATAAAGAGTCACTTGCTTTATTCCTGAATGAACCATCCGTTCGAACAAATCAAAGGAATATGATCCAGTAATTAAATCAGTCTCTTGCTGCCACCTGCTGGCAGATCTCTGTATTCAAAATTTTATATTTAAAACATTAATCTCAACATGAATTTATGAATTTGATTGCACGCATGGCACCTCTGAGCCTAATTAAACATAAAAAGGTTAAAAAAAAATCATGGACAATGAACGGACTCTAGTTACATTGTTTAATTTTCTTCTTTGCAACAACATTTCTTTAATAGGAGTCCTCCATTTATGCATAATTAACTGGTGATCTGGGACAATCAACCTGGACATACTGTTGTGCATAAATTTATCACAATTATAATTTTTTTTAAAACTGTCAGTTGTATTTAAGGAAAAGTGTGTGCATACAGTTATATTTGGCTTTTGACACATTAGTTAAAATGTGGTTAAGAAATAGCTATTAAACTTTTTTTTTTAACCAATCGTTTTGCTAGATAAGACCCTTCTTTCCTCGGCTGTGAAAGTTTAGAGTCCTTTGAAGCTGCATTTAAACTGCACTTTGGAAGTTCAAATTCAGGGCACCATAGAAGTCCATTATATGGAGAGAAATCCTGAAATGTTTTCCACAAAAAACATAATTTCCTTACGACTGAAAAAAGAAAGACATGAACAAAGGGATGAGTACATTATCTGTAAATTTTTGTTCTGAAAGGGAACTACTCCTTTAACACAAAAATAAATAAATATTAAAAACAACTGAAGTAACTTTTTTTAAAATGCACCTAAGAAGATCCTACTTTCGACTTGTATAAACAATTGTAATCACGTATAAACCTTAGTTTGAACAATTTGATGTTCAGTTAAAAATTATTTTATTATGCTTTACTCACATTGGAACATTAATATAGAGGATGGATGAATCAAATTTAACTGAATGTTGAAGCCTTCTGTTAAATGGACCCTTTTCACAAGAGTGTGATGACGTGTGATAACGCTCATCATCAACATCAGAAATCCTTCCCTGATAGCACACATATATCTCAGAGATGTCTGCATTTACATCTGCAAGACAAAGTTTGCTCATCTGCAATACATCTATTGGACGTTTCCTATCAGATGTCAAATAGATGTCTATTAGATGTATTTAAGATGTTTATGAATCAGAATGAATGTAAAACTGACAACTTACAGACATCTGCCAGACGTTTGTACACAGCGGTTGCTTTCCAGATCAAGAGATCTTTAACAGACTTGCAGATGTACGTGTGCTATCTGGGTACTTTATTATATCAACTTTCAATGAAGTTACAAAAGATCTCTTGATCTGGAAAGCATCTGCTGTGTACAAACGTCTGGCAGATGTCTGTAAGTTGTCAGTTTTACATTCATTCTGATTCGTAAACATCTTAAAGACATCTAACAGACGTTTATTTGACATCTGATAGAAAGGTCCAACAGGCGCATTGCAGATGAGCAAACAATCTAAAAAATACATCTTCAAGATGTAAATGCAGACGTCAAATAGACATCTCTGTGATGTGCGTGTGCTATCCAGGGTAGTTAACGCTAATGCGAGGGTGTTTCTAATGCCACATCTATGGGAGGTACTGTACATTTTACGTTGTTTTCGTTTTTATTTGTTGAGGAAAATGTCAATAGATTTCCGTCATAGTTTTTGTTATTCAAAACGAGTTTTTGTTTCATTTTCGTTTAAAAAATTTAGACACAAATGATTCGTTAATTAAATTAACACTGCCTTCGGGTTAATATAGGATCTAGCAAAAATGTTCTATTTTCTAGATTCTAATGCTTTGATTCTTCAAGTTGTTTTGATGTCTGTTGTTTGTACTATTGAGCTGGAGTTCATTTGTGTTTGTCTTTTTCATTTTAGACATGACGGCACTGAAAGAGGAGAGTCAAGAAATGAATGCAGCAGAAGAGATGTCCATAAAGACTGAAAATACTTCCTCAGGAAATGCCACTCAAGAATGTCTTGAGCCTTACATATGTGGTCAGTGTGGAAAGAGTTTCAGATGCAAAAAACACATTTATCAGCACATGAGAGTTCACTCTAAAAAGATCGTATGTCAAAGTGAAAGATGCAAAATGGTTTTCCCAGACTGGAAACAGCTTAAGCAACATGTCAAAACTCACATCAGAAAAACAAAGCCTTTCATGTGCCTTTACTGTGGAAAGAATTGGAGGAAGCAAGGACACCTCACGGTTCACGTGAGAGTTCACACCAAAGTAAAGCCTTTCGCCTGTAAACTGTGTGGAAAGAGATTTGCTCAAAAATCAAGCGTTCCAGTCCACATGAGAACTCACACGGGAGAGAAGCCTTTCATTTGCTTGAAGTGTGGAAAGGCTTTTGTCGTCAACGCAAGTCTTAAAGAACACATGAGAACTCACACTGGAGAGAAGCCTTTCCCGTGTGAACTGTGTGAAAAGAGATATTCCAAAAAACAAATCCTTCAAGTCCACATGAGAACTCACACTGGAGAAAAACCTTACAAATGTCTTTGGTGTAAAGAGAGTTTTTTCTATCAAAGAAAATTTAAAAATCATTTGCGAACTCATTCTGTGTCACAAGTAGGGCTGGTAACTACCGAAAAAATTTAAAGTCTCAATATATATATATATACACACACACACACACACACACGCACAACACAAAAGCGCATTCTGTGCACGTCATGACATGCCATCTAGGGATGTGGCGAGATTTCGTGACACCAGATCTCGTGAGAACGTATCAATATCCTCGCAACATTTTGCAGTGTTTACATTAGAGCTTCGCAATTAATTGTTAAAAGGTCGCCATTTCTGAGGACTTCCGCTCCTCCAATTAACAGATTGATTGACCATAACAGCGATTTAGTTACTTTGTTTGCCAGGGTGTCTGTGGGCTTGTAAAAGGTAGTAAATGAAATTAGCCAAAATTAAGGGCATTAAAAAGTAATAAACGTCATCTGACGAGGTATTAAGTTTTCGAGACCATTTTTTTTAGATACATTGTCAATTTGTGTTAAGTGCAGGCCTTTCTTCTAAAATTTGCATGGATTTATTTATATGTTGAGAGGTAGGACCTGAGCGATATCATGCGTGGGCAAATTAAATTAAATTTTGGGAAATGCAAGTTTTCGAACCTCTGGCTGGATGACTCAAGATTTAAAGACTGGCTTAGGCCAGTAGTTGACAAAAAAAAAAAAAAATCAAATATATCAAATTAAGGCCATAAAAAGTTGTTCATATGTTAACCCTTATGCGGTCCTCTTTTTAAAATCACACTCGAGAATTTAGGGGTCCTTTTTTACCGCGGTTAACAAAAAGAAATTTTGTACCAAAATAATAGTTTAAATAAAAAATATTTTTGTTTAATAAAGTTTTGTAGCAGTTTTCAGTGGGTTAATGATATTTTTAAATATATATAAATAATAGATAAATATTTTTTAAAATGGGTTTTATACAAAAACTGTTTTTTTTTATGTAAAATTCACTTTATAAAAGACCCACATTTCACATGGTTTGGTGTAAGATTTTTGCCCATCTTTGGGAAAATCCGGTTTTAAAAGTAAAAATAATAATCACTTTTACCACTAGATGGCTGCAGAGCTCCACTATTTGCTATTTGCCCACCAGAAAGAAATCTTTTCATAAATTGTTTCAGTTTAGTTCAAAGCTACATATTATGAAATCACAATTCTAACAATGAAATTTACTTTTTATAAGTAAATTATAAAATGCTGAATAAGTTCAGCATTATTTTGCACTGAAACAAATAAATTCTATTACATATTGAGTAGCAGTACACAAAATGAACATAAGAATGCAACTACAGCAAATGGTTTTTTTTTATTTTTTTTTATAATAGAGCAGTTTTTATGGTCTCACAAATGTATTTCTGTGTGTCCTGTGTATTTCATAATATGTAGATATGATCCCAACTGAAAAAAACTTGTGAAAAGATATCTTTCAGTTGGTCAAATAGCATAAAGCAATGCAGCCATCTAGTGGTAAATTTTTTTTTTTTCTTTTACAGTTTTGTTCAATTGTTTACACACAATTTTGAAAACCGGGTTCTTTTTTTCAAAATATAATCACAATTATCCAAATACCACACTCAATTTGCAGAATTCCTAGATTGTTTGCAAAATGACACATTTCAGTCAAAACATATACACATATTTGTGAAAATGGTATTAGTTTTCATTTAACCAACACAGTCCTCAATGATCAGACACTATTGCAGACAGTTTCACACTGCTGTGATAAATAAAAAACACATTTGTAAAAAAGAAACTAATTTTAGGAAATAACATGTGCTAGATTTTTGGGCAGACATTGTTATGTAAGGGATCATTTCGATGACAAAACAAAATAGTGCCACAAACCCACAACATTCATCATGATTAGTTTGAGATAGAGGGAGAATGTACACAAATAGGCCTACTATAAACTTACCAAGCACTGCACAACACAACACTGATGCTGCAGACTGAATATTTCAAGTATTTATTTCAATTCAAGACATACAGTATTTCTTACCATAATCAGTTATAGTAATCAACCAACAATGAAATCAATGAAACAAATAAAATCTGTAGACAAATAAAAATTACTGCATGAAGTACATACAGTTTGACTCTGGAAAAAAAAGCAACACAACTACTGTAACTATTCCTCATCTCTCCGTCTGGCTGGATCAGGCCATAAGATTTCATCCACATCATTTTTGATGAATACAGGTGAACTCACCTGCTGCCTTTTATAGCACACCTGAGTGCTGCGTTTTCAAATTAGCACATGTGTGCTTCCACACCTTGTGGATGTGTTTATCCAATTTGTTCATTAGTGTGGTCATTGGCAATCCGGGGCTTTGTAATGACAAGGAAGTAACCTCACAATCCTTATCTGTGTCTAAGGTGTCGAAATGTGTGTAGAGTTTTACAAATCACTGTGTGTAATGTTTTGCAAAAAGAGTGAAGCAGACATTGTGTGTAATATTGTGCAAATCTGTGGCGGTGTTTTGCTCCTTGGAGTAGAATTTTGCAAATTGTGTGGAAATGTTTATTTTAGAGTGTAAACAATCATAAAAAACTGTATAGACGCTAGGACACATTTCTCAATACTTAGGTCACTTTTGCAAAACTCTTCACACAATTCTCCTAACCGACTTTCAGCTTGGCAAAGCAGTTCATTTCACATTCAAAATGCACTACAACTACCAAAACACTTTATTCAGGTCTCAAATAAACTCATTCTTCCACAACACTAGCAAAGGTTGACAGTCGACAAACACACTTTGTCACCCACAAAACAATGACCTAAAAAACACTAACAACATGTAGCATTACACAGTGTTTTCTTGTGAAAAACAAGGACACATCTCTGTTTATAATTGCAATATATATTGTTTATAACTGCAATATATGTTACTGGAATGAATCAGACATGATGCAGAATTCGTCAATATTTTATGTTGTTTATTTATTTTTATTTTTTTGCACAAAATACAAGAATTTGTACACACCATCCACTGATACAGATACAATAGTAATGCTAATCTACTCGCATTTTTAGATTTTAAATATGTTTAAATAAAATATTGCTGTTGAATTTTGCTGTCTTATTCAGTTTTGCATGATGTTATTGTTTTGAACATAAGTTTAACAGTTTTGAAAACAGTATGCAAGCACGTGCAAAATGTCCTGTACGTACAAAGAGTTTTGGCAGTTGTTGTGTCTGAGTGAGAAAAGAATTCATGAAATTTGAGAGATGTAGTCATTGAATGCATTTTGTGCCAAAACAATGATAATTGATCCTCAGTTTAGCCCACATAGACTTCTGTTGTGCTCACTGTGTGAAGAGTTTTGCAAAAGTGACCTAAGTATTGAGAAATGTGTCCTAGCGTCTGGAAAAAACTGTAAACACAACCACTCAAAATTGATATTACTGTAACTTTTTCAAATGATGTGACACAACCAATATAAGCCAGTTCAGGTTGTAACAGAGTGTTGAAGATGGGAAGGAGAAAGTCTGAGAATGGATAGAAGAAACAATGTGAGAGGACGAGGACGAGTGCTTATGCGAGGTGGGTGATGAGGAGGAAGAGGAGGAGAAGGGCAAGAAAGAGGAGGAGGAGGAAGAGGGCAAGAAAGAGGAAGAGGAGATGGAAGAGGAAGAGGAGGAGGGCAAGAAAGATTGTATTTATATAGGTGAGGAATCATGTCAGGGCTGGATACAGCACACAAGAGGCTTCTTCCCCCGTTCCTCAGGAAGGACAATGTTGCTTGTGATGTCGACAAAGTGCTCTGGCCTGACTCAGCCTAAAGACAAGAGGAAGCACATTGATCACATGTTTACTCCTTTGATTTTTGTCCCTTTTAGTATTGTATACTGTAGTGCAGTGCATTGTAGGCTGTATACTGTACAATGAACAAATTGTATGGGCCTGAACTTTGAGATTAAAAATTTACTTCTCCCTGAGAACTATATGTTTTGAACAATGTGTTTTATGGTTTACTGACTGCTTGATAGTGTATATCATTTTGCTCACTTTGTTTATGATTTGAGAGCAGTGCTTGATTTTGAACACAGGTAAAACTGTTTTGAGGCAAAAAGTTCCATGACTTTTGTTAAATTATTGTACAGTTTTGAATTAAGTGTTTCATTTTGCAAAAGATCTGAGATCTTCTGCTACTTGTGTGTGTAGATGTGTGAATTGTGTGTAGGGTTTTGACAAGATGACCCTTGTTTGTAAAATCGTGCCTAAGCAATCGTAAAAAAACTGTAAGACCACCATAATTACACACACTGCATTTTTCCAAAAACAGAATTTGTCCAAACGAGAATAAATAAGTATGGAGCAGAAGACTTTGTGTACACCAAGTGGAAACCTGACACAATCCAACATTCATTTCATGAGCATGGTTCTAGCTGCGGTGTCTTTGTGAGCTAGTAAATGGAGGGGGAGAATGGGTTTACATAAACTGTACTTACCTTTCCCATGTCAGACTGTGTCTATTCATTTCCACTGCTGTCCTCCTAGATTGGCCAGGTGCTGGAAGAGTTTCTCAAAAAATTCTGACAGCATTAATATAACACCCAAGGAGATGATGTGGCACTACAGGAACAATTTGGCCAAAAAAAGTTTGCTGGTGTCAGGTATAAAGTACTTTGAAAGAACAGTTTACTTCCATGTCAGAGACAGAGAAATGAATATTGAATATGAATATGAATATTACATTAAAATAACTGCAGTGTCAAAAGAGGAATGCTGCTCTGTGTGTGGAGAAAAAGAAAGAACCTGCACAGAAGCAATGTACCCGGGTATTCACTATGACATTTCTGCCTGTTGACTATGTGTGTTAAGAGAAGAAGTGTTTTTCACAACTACATTTAATAATTTCAAAACTGTTTAAATAAATCTCACAACATATCCTCTTTCCTTTCAGATTCCAGAGGTGGTTTCATGTTTAGTGCCTCAACATTAATATGTCACTAGAAGAACAGGCATGGATTTGTGATTTGTGTTTATAAGCTATTCAGTTTATGCTTATGCTGAAAGTGTGTTTACATTGTAATAAATATGTGTTACCTATTTGATATGTTATAGAAATACTTTTTTGTATTCTGTTTATGTTTCATATTGTTGTGGTGCTTGTTGTCTTCTGCTGGCCTTTGTGTGAATGGTTTTTTTAGTAAGCAAACCTGGATTTGTGAGGGAGAAGTAATTGTGACAGTTGATCTTTTTTATTAGAATCTTCAAAATGCAGAAAGAAAAGACCTACAATGGTTCTTTTCTAATTAGAATGCAAGAATTCCAAAAATAGTAGTTTATCTGGCCAGGGAAATGAGGCCAGACTGCAGGAACACTGCATTTTGAACAAGTTTTGGAGCTGTTTGTCGAGATCTCTCTATAGCTAAAAATGCTGAATGCAATAAATATGTCTATCTCCATGGTGTAGTGTATTCTTTGGAGTGTGCTTAATCACATTCAATTGGTTTGGGGTTAACTTGGGTAACCACCAAAAAGTTACAGAAATGTTAATGTGCAGTTAGGATCATTCAGCACCACAGACGTGGACAGCGCCATGTCATACAAACATAACCAAAGTTTCCTAAAAATTAAAAATGTCAAGTTCATTTGAGGCTTAATGCTTAGCAGTAACATTAGAAAAAAGACATTACAGACCATTTTTTCATTTCTATCATCACTGTATTCTGTGGGTTTCTTCATTGAGACAACTTCCAGTTCAATGGCTTTCCAAAGGAGGCTCATTGTTCTAAAACAAGTTTCAAAATATTTGATCTGACCTAAAATGATGTACTTTGTAACTTAAAACTTTTAAAGTTATTTAATAACCATTACAGACACATTGAAGGTATAAGGTAAAACTGTACATTACTCATAATGGGTTTAAAGTTCTGATAAAGCACATAATTCCTCTATAAATAAATCCAAAAACTTATTACAGTAATAAATAAATGTAGATAATGTAATATTTTTGATGGAAGTTGTGTTAATTTAGAAACCCATAAAATGACGGTACATATTGATCATCTACAGTAAAAATGTTGTGCAAGGTTCAGATAAATATTTAACTAGTTTTGTAACAGTGTGAACAACTTTTTAAAAGTTATTGAACTAGATAGTATGCCATTAAAGAACCCATTGAATACAGTGATGTTGGAAATGGTTCATTTAAAGCCAATAATTGTACTTTAAAGACTTCTGAAATGTGGAAAAGGGTCAGATAAATATTTAGCAACTTCATTTGTAATGGTGTGAGCCTCTTTTCAAAAGTTATTGAACTAGATAGTGTCTCTATGAATAAACCCATCAAATACAGAAATGTTGAAAATGATTCATTTACAGCAAATAATTGTACTTTAAAGACTTCTGAAATGTTGAAGAGGGTCAGATAAATATTTAGCAACTTAATTTGTAATGGTGTGAGCCTCTTTTCAAAAGTTATTGAACTGGATGCTGTGTCATTGAAGAACCCCATAGAATACATTGATGATAGAAATTAAACAACTAGAGCAAATAGTTGAACATTAAAGACTTGTAGTATGTTCTTTAGGATCAAATGAATATTTAGCAACTTATTTTAGATCAGTGTGACCTTCTTTTCAAAAGTTATTGAACTGGATGTTGTGCCATTGAAGAACCCCATAGAATACATTGATGATAGAAATTAAACAACTAGAGCAAATAGTTGAACATTAAAGACTTGTAGTATGTTCTTTAGGATCAAATGAATATTTAGCAACTTATTTTAGATCAGTGTGACCTTCTTTTCAAAAGTTATTGAACTGGATGTTGTGCCATTGAAGAACAACACAGAATACAGTGATGATAGAAATTAAACAACTAGAGCAAATAGTTGAACATTAAAGACTTGTAGTATGTTCTTTAGGATCAAATGAATATTTAGCAACTTATTTTAGATCATTGTGACCTTCTTTTCAAAAGTTATTGAACTGGATGCTGTGCCATTGAAGAACCCCATAGAATACAGTGATGATAGAAATTAAACAACTAGAGCAAATAATTGAACATTAAAGACTTGTAGTATGTTCTTTAGGATCAAATGAATATTTAGCAACTTATTTTAGATCATTGTGACCTTCTTTTCAAAAGTTATTGAACTGGATGTTGTGCCATTGAGAACAACACAGAATACAGTGATGATAGAAATTAAACAACTAGAGCAAATAATTGAACATTAAAGACTTGTAGTATGTTCTTTAGGGCCAAATAAATATTTAGCCACTTGTTTTAGATCATTGTGACCTTCTTTTCAAAAGTTATTGAACTGGATGATGTATCATTAAAGAAACCCATAAAACACAGTGATGATACAAACTGAATATATATGTGAGACACAAATTACTTATAAATCATCAAGTTTTCCCACTTGTTTTTGAAATGTTCACCCAAAATAAAACCCTGTTTGCTCTCATGCTTTCTGAGTACTAGTCAATAACCTGATGAATTCAGTACTATGGACAGTGATATTTTGCAGGACTGTAAACATCAATCAATGCACGTCAATTGTAATATTGTGAGAGTTTAATATGAAATGCATTTGTCACACAACAGGAACACATAAAAGGTTAGCCGTTCTTTTAACTGAACACCTGTAGAACACTGTTACACTGTTAAGTCTTTATCACACTTTAAATCAGAGAAACAGAAGTGAATAAAACAGCAAGACATGGGCTCTAGTATTTTCTGTCGGGTCCAGACAAGATGTTCCAACTTGCTTTGGAGCAGCTGATCCATGCTTTCAAAACCTATTAAAATAAATCATATTATTGTTAAAACCAACACAGTTCTTGTTCATTTTAAGGCAAATAAATAAGTAAAAACAGTTGTAAAATGAAGACATTAACTATGTTCAGGCGATTACAGGTAATTTGCCACTTATCTTGTTCACAAATTACAATTCATGTAGGCTACATGATTTTTTAAATTCTTTTCAAACACAATTATTATAATGCAATTTTTTTATTGTTGCTGAAGGAAAATCTATAGCATTACAAGAAATAATGTTGTTTGCTGGTACATCTGTAGTTGGCTAAAATGTAGTTGTCTGTTTCCACACAATGAGAAAAAAATTGCAACTTTTTAGACGGTCCCTATCTTGTTTGCCAAAATACGTTTGACATTCAGTGGACATTCGCAAGTAAGTATGCCATTAAAACAATACTTGGCCATTTTGGTCGATTGTGAAAAATGTAGTAGGTTGACAATTATGTCGCTCAACAGAATTAGCAAAAAAATACTTTATTGGACATATAATTAGAAAGTTATTGAACGCGGAAGTCCGAATGTGCGAATATGAAACTAACTTTACCGCAGTAAAGTTAGTTATTTCGTTAAGTTTTCGTTATAGGTTAAGGTGTAGTTAATAAATATAGTATTTATTGTAGTTGTAGTGTACAGTTTGATAAGTTAGATTTACTATAGTTAGGGTTCGTGTAGTGTAACGTTACAGTAAAGGTTGTGTGAGTGTAACGTTATATATAGAGAGATATTTGCAGTTCATAAGTGTTTGTATATAAAATTAGTCATTTTATACTAGGTTTTTCTATTTATTAAGTGTTCGGGTCTTGTAGTTAACATCGTAGGCTAAGTTATTTCTATTATTTTAGTCAGTTTTAGCATTTAATACGTCGCAGGTCCATTACATCGCTGTCAACGAAAACTGGGCACACAGTTACATTTGTGGTAAGTAAATGTATGTATTAATAAAAGTTATTAACAGTTCATTCATAGCTAAAAGCTACGCGTCAAGTGCGCGAGACCAGTTACAGCGCGGCCGCGCGACTTGAGCGATCATTGCATTCCCTAGCTTTTTGGGCAATTTGTCAAAAGGACTGATTCTTGAATAACAGAGAAGCAAACATGTACTGCAGTCATTATAAACACGTCAACGTCTAAATTATGTTACCTTACATAAGGGTTTCTCTCCCACCGCCTTCCTACGATGCGTCTGCAAGCCATGCTGTTCGCATATTCAAAGAAGAATATCGCCCAACTTCCTGTTCTCCTGTTTACTGTACTATGTATACTGCCACCTATTGCACTGGAGGTTAATCAAAATAAGTTATACTGTTGCTTTTTATGGCAAACACACTGAAAAGTCCTTTTTAAAGTGGACCACAAAAACAATAGGTGCGCCAGTGAAAATAGTTTATACGAGCCAAAATCCCAATAATAATTCACCTCTTGTGTTTGAACAAAGATGAGGTTCATGAACTTCCTATGGTCATAGTTGGTGACTGCATGCCATTGATTCAGCTTGAATTTTACTATACTTTTTAAAAATGATCTTTAACCTTTATACATTACTCTGGTAAAACTTAAGTAAATGTGAATTTATATTTAAAAGATATAAAAAAAAAAACACTTTAAATAAAAAAATGATATACAAGTAAGATAATGTAATAAGAATATGAATTAATTAATTTGAATTATGAAAAAAGCTGAATTTTCTCCAGCCATTACTCCAGTCTTCAGTCACATGTTCCTTCAGAAATCATTTTAATATGCTGATTTGATACTTATCAACGCTGAAAAAATGTAGTTTTTTTTCATTCATTTTTGATGAAAAGTTAAAAAGAAAAGCATTTATTCAAAACAGAGTTCACTTTTATCAACATAACATCCTTGCCGAATAAAAGTATCAATTTCTTTGAAAAAGAAAATACTGATCCCAAACTCTTGAACACTTGAATAGTAGTGAATATTGTTACAAAATATTTGTATTCTACATAAATGTTTTAAATAAAAATGTTTACATATACAGATAGATGATAGATGATGATGAATAGATGGGTAGATATTTATATAGCAGCTTAATTGTTTCCAGAGTTGATGCTGATTAAAATAAATCAGCATGATTAGAATGACACTGAAGACTGGGGTAATAGCTGATAAAAAATTCCCCTTTGCATCACAGAAATTAATTATGTTTTAAAGCATATTAAAATAAAAAAATCATTCACTTAAATTGTAACATTATTCACAATGTTACAGTTTTTCTGTATTACTGAACAAATAAATGCAGACTTGAAGAGCATAAGACACTTCTTTCAAAGGTATTAAAAATAGTAATGTTTCCCAACTTTTGACTATTTCTATATTAACCAATTTTTTTTTTTTTTCCTTAGCCTTTATAACTCTGGCAAACATGTCCTCAAAAAAGGTAAGTTCAGTACCAAATTAGGTTGTATGGTTGATGCTGGTAGATTGAGAAAAATAGAATAGATCTGTTAGTGTGCTGAAAAAGGTAATTTATTGAATCATTGGCAGAGACATCAGTACAGTAGCTTGATGACATCCAAAGAGCGCAGGAGGCAGTACAACAAAATCTGGGCTAGAGTGTCAAGGGCACAAAAGAAGGCAGACAACAAAGAAACTATCAGTTCAGTTGAGATGGCCAGTATTGCTGAAAGTGACATCCTTAATCACAACCAGCACATTGAGGAGGATCATCTTCACATGTTTTCAGATCCAGCCCTGTCAAGTTCTGAGAGCGAACAAGATATTACACCCATGCTCAGGGAAGAACTTTCTGAATGGGCATGTATGTTTCAAGTTAAACATAATGCTGTGGATGCTCTATTAAACATCCTTAAAAGACATGGGCATGAAGACCTTCCCCATACTGCAAGGACGCTCTTTGGACACACAAAACATTATGAACTTGCTACCAAAAATGGTGTCGAGAGTGTACAGTTTAATGTGGCCGATCAGCTCTCAAAGCATCTGAGCAGGTATCCTGCAGCTGTGACAGACCATCTGCAGTCACTTGATCTCTCCCTGAACATTGATGGGCTGCCAATGTTCAAGAGCTCAAACGTATCCCTCTGGCCAGTTCTATGTTCAATAAACTTGTCACCCGAATGTGTTTTCCCCCTCTGCATATCCACTGCTGCTTCGAAACCCAAAACACCAAACTTTGTCTCTGACACGGTTCAGCAATTGGCAGAACTAATGCAGGATGGTCTGACTTGGGGAGGCAGACTCTTAAACATCCAAATACGTTGTGTTACCTGCGATGCACCAGCTAAAGCTATGGTAAAGTGTATTAAGCAGTTTTCAGGATACCATGGATGCGATAAGTGTGACCAGAGGGGATCTTGGGATGGTCGGATTACATATCCTGAAACAAATAACCTGACCATGAGAACAGATCAGTCGTTCAGAGAAAGCTGGCAACCTGAACACCATCAGGGAGACGAGATCTCACCCTTTTCTGTCCTCCCGATCGACATGATCAAATCATTCCCCATCGATTATATGCACCAGAGCTGTCTTGGGGTGATGAAAAAATTGCTGCTCTTGTGGACAAAAGGGAGAACAGATTTCCGGATGTCATCAACAGATATGACCCTTGTAAGTGAGAGGCTGCTGACATTAAAGAAGTCCATTCCAGATTGCTTTGCCAGGAAGCCAAGGGGCTTGCAGGAAATAGACCGCTGGAAAGCAACAGAATTCAGGCAGTTTGCGTTGTACACGGGGAAGATTGTCCTAAAGGGAATTCTCCAAGACCAGCTCTATGAACACTTCTTGAGCTTCAGCACGGCTCTTTGCATTTTGGTGAACCCAGATCTCACAAAGTCACAAGGACCTTATGCAAACCAGCTGCTGAAGTATTTTGTAGAGAAAGGTCGGGAGCTGTATGGAGGCACTTTCTTGGTTTACAATGTCCATTCCTTGCTGCACCTTACAGAAGATGCCCAAAACTTTGGGAGCCTTGACAGCTGCAGTGCTTTCAAGTTTGAGAGCTATCTTCATCAAGTGAAAAAAATGGTCCGATCCGGGAAGAATGTTCTGTCACAAGTTGCCAATCGTCTTGAGGAAAAATCCAAGTCCAGTATAGAAATCAAGGAAAACTTGATGTCATTCAAGTGCCCAAACAATGCCTTCATGTTAAGCCCCGAACAATGTTGCGAGGTGGTGTCAGAACAAGCGGACAACACAGTGTTGTGCAGGGTGTACACACATCTACAGCCGTATCTGACTACACCTTGTGATTCACGTCTCTATGGAACCTACATGGCTAACATTAGGCATTCTCAAATGCTTTGCTTAGAAAGAAAGTCCCTTCAGAGGAAGGCTTTCTTCGTGGAGGAAAACTATGGGATCAAAATTGTGGTTTCTATTCTACATACTTTCTAGGGTGTGGCAAAAAAAAAATCAACAAAAATAAAAATAATCAGATGACAAGATCATGACAATAAGTAAAAATACATACTTGAAGTATTCATTTGGTCCGTGAGTCTCTACATCCTTCAACTTCAGCCCTGAGTCTCCGCATCCTGAAGCTATGTCCCCTGTGTGGCTAAGTGTTTTGGATCTACTCCTGAGTTTCTGGATCCTCAAGCTTTGCCCTTGAGTCACTGCCTTCTACAGCTTCACCCCTTGGCCTCTGCCTTCTGAAGATTTGCCTCTGTCTTCTGAAGAAGTTTCTGCCTCTTACAGCTTCATTCTGTCTTCTGGTGATTTGCTCTCCAATGCCATGTTTTTTTAAACCTGGATGTTTCCAGTACAACAAGAAACAACATTGGAAAACATAAGTATAAGGTTAGGGAAAGTAACCAATGATCGTCTATTAATAGGTACTTGTGTATGTTTCAGTTGCGTATTGCAAGCTGAACTTACAGACTTATCCGAACTTTACTTGCAGGTTTTTCTCCGCTACGTAGTACTCAATTTCATTGAGCAAAATGAGGTTGAGGTGGCGCCATCTTCATGGCTCGAAAAGATCGATGGGGTAGGATTTTTTTATAAAACAAATTATACACATTGAACAAGGTCAACTATATTCATCAAAAACATTAAGCAAACATCCTTGTCTCTGTCTGAAAGGTACTGTTCTGCTATTGGCCCAATTCAAATGTTGGGACCAAGGTCATAAAATGTGCCATTCCAGACAAACATCTCTGGACAAAATATGCTGTCAGAGTATTTTCTGACACAGGTAAAGTATAATACCAAGATTATTTTTAATCTCATCAACTACTCACAACCATTCCTAAAATCTAAATTATTTATATAAGGTTTGTTAAATTTCATTTATACTATTTTGAAAACAGACAGTTTCGACCTAGCAAGGTATCGGGCCCAAAAAGCAGTTGAAACTTCCCATGTTGAGGACTCGGATGAAAATAGTTCACGAAAAATTATACCACCAAGAAGATTTAGAGGTATAAGATTTGTGCTGACACTGTAAATAAGCTAATGATTTCACACTAAAAGACAATTGCAGTTGTAACCTTTGCTTCTTGCAGAAGAAGAACTTCAGCCCTCCAAACCCATAAAGACACCACAGACAAAACGCTGTAAGTATTCATATAAAACAAATGAAGTTGGAATGATCAAGAAAAGCCAAAATACATGTTGTCTATACATATCTTCTTTAAATGCTAATTTTGTTTTACAGTTCAAGAGGACAGCGAATCATCCCAAGGTAAAATTATATGTTGTCACTGTATTCATTGTTTAATGCAAGATTTAACAGTGGGAATAAATTATTTAAAATAGGACCATTTACTGTAGCATCTCTTTCTAACTGGTATAAATTACTTCTTTATTGCCCTGTTGCTTTTGCCCAGAAGATGAGATTTCCAGATTGAGAGCAAAGAAAATAAACAAACGGCCAAGATCAACAGCAATTGCACCTAACTGTAAGTTAAAAAAAAGTTATCAACTGTTAATGCTAACCTAAAAATGGAATCCTCTTTCTAAGTTATGCAAAAATATTCATGAAGGCCATTACGTTTAAGGGACAGTTCACCCAAAAGTGAAAATTATGTCATCATAATCACCCTTAAGTTGTTCCAACCTTGTATAAATATATCTGTTGTGTTGAATTTTATTTATTTATTTTTTCAGTTGGGGAGCCTGATGAAGGTAAAATCACCATGACTGCATTTGTTTTCTATAGTCTGAAATTGTACTAATATATATATATATATATATAATTTTTTTTTCTTCTTTTTTTTTCTTTCTCTGAGTTAGACGAGGAGCAACCAGTGAGAAAAAAATCAAAAGGATACAGTGTGATGATTCCTGAGGCACCTTGCTGTGAGTTAAAATCTCAGTGAAATTGTGAGAATATTCAGTGTAAAATAAGTAAATGTGCCATATTTGTGTTATAATGTTGATTACTACTAAATGTACAGTTTCGTATTAAAAATATACAAAACTCAACTAATGATACATAAAAACATTATTGTTTTTAAAGGTATTGTGTCATGATTTAAACACCATGCTAATAATATTGTTTTATGGCTGTACAAACAAGTGAGACTGCTGGATTAATAATAGTTTATTAATTTTTTTTTTCTTCTAATGTGATCATAGTTCCATCTCTTTCAACACCCAAAAATCAGCCACATCAGTCAGTTTCTGCCAACTGGCAGAATCAAGGTACACTAAAGTAGTTATGAACAGTGTTAATTATTTTAGCAAAATAATAGGGAGCATACAAAATGCATGTTTTTTTATTTAGTTTATTTACTGACCTGAATAAGATTAAGATATCTCACATAAAAGACATTTATGTGTTACCTGAATGATCATAGCTGTTTTGTTCTTTGATTTTTTGTTTGTTTAGTTATAGTTGTTCATGAGTCCCTTGTTTGTCCAACAGTTAAACTGCCCGCTGTTCTTCAGAAAAATCCTTCAGATCCCACAACTATTTTTTTTCTCTTGTGGTGGAATATATGTAAATGTCTTTATGTGAAATATCTTATTCGGGTCAGCAATAAATAAAATTAATTAACATTAACAACAAAAGCTACATGCATGTGTGTGTGTGTGTGTATATATATATATATATATATATATATATATATAATGAAAATAACACACATCGATACAGATATTTATCTGACAAAATGTTTTTGTGACTTGTTTTAGGAAGTGTGATTGATCCACAATCTCTCCGAGATGGTAACTATCTAATTTCATCAACAGACTTATGTTGTCTTATGGCAATACTATTTTTTATTGACTTAGTTTGTTGTCATTTGTTTCTAAACAAATTCTGCACCAAAAAATATTTTTGTTTTTAAAAGTTATTGTCATGATTTAAACAATATGCTAATAATATTGTTTTATGGTTGAATAGCCTAACACTGTACAGCTAAAGTGTGTGTTGGAATAATAGTGGGTCGTGATTTTTTTTAAACTTAATTATTTTTTCCCTGTAATTACAGTTCCATCTCCTCCAACACCACAAGTGCAGCCGAATCAGTCAGTTTCTGCCAACTTGCAGAATCAAGGTACACTAAGAGCTATATATACAGTACACACACACACACACACACACACACACACACGGATACAGGTACCTATCTGACTAAATGTTTTTGTGACTTGTTTTAGGAAGTGTGCTTGATCCACAATCTATTCGAGATGGTAACCATTTAATTTAATCATAATTATTCAACAGACTTATGTTTTCTTATGGCAGTGTTTTTTTAGTGCTGCAGTTTGTAATGTCATTTATGTTTCAAAATAAATTCTGCACAGAAATCTTCAAGTTATTTGAGAATTTAGAAAGGAGGATCATGTTGAAACTGGACGAAATCCAAACTAACATCACATCAGTGGTTGGCACATTACAGCAACCAATAAGCCAGCCTAGCACCTCTGCCTATGATCTCACAGAGGTGCTAGAGAAGCCATGCAAGACTGTAGAAGAATTAGAGGAGTTGTGTGATCAGCTTAAAGATGCTGAATTTCGGAAGAAGATGGTATGTGTCATAACCTATAATGATTTAAAACATTTTGCTGTCGAGTTAAACTACTGATTGTTGTTGTTTGTAGATGCGTTATTTGTGTCTTCAGAGTGGAGGTAGCTTGGGAGAAGGAATTAGGCGGATGCTAAAAAAAATTGGAGAAAATTCCTTATGGGGACACTACAGCTACAAAGGGAGAAAGGGAAAACGTAAATTTCAGCAGCTCCTCATCAACGATGTAATCATACGTAAGTTTTAAAACTTGCCATGGCTAATAATGTGTCTAATTCAAGATCTCAAATTATTTGGATAGTAAATAAGTTGTAAATAAGATTTGGTAGGTTGTATATGTTGTTCCTCCTCTTAAATGTAAAAGTGTACATTCTTCTCAATAAATAAATGTATATTCATAGCAGAAATAAGATTAATGTTTGACTTTTTTTTTTTTACAACAGAACTTTGTAATTCCAATGTCTAGTTCTAATTTTAATATTGGTGATCTCTGTATTAAATTCAGGTGCCTGCAGCAAGGCATACCCACACCAAAAATCCCAGAGTGTGGAAGAGATGATTGCCGTCACCCTAAAACATGCCCCGGATCGAGAAAGAACAGTTAATCAGGTGAGTGCATCATGAAAATTAATTCTGTATGTTATAAACAGCCAGCCAAAAAAAACAAATTTACATATGACAAATGTGTATCCTGACTCGCAATCTCTCTTTGGATGCACCTTTAGAGAG
The DNA here is from genome assembly GCF_049309525.1 of Garra rufa. Taxonomy (NCBI): domain Eukaryota; kingdom Metazoa; phylum Chordata; class Actinopteri; order Cypriniformes; family Cyprinidae; genus Garra; species Garra rufa. The sequence goes on from NC_133361.1 coordinate 81,381,147, forward strand.
AAATGCATCTTTACGAAAAATCTTTATGAAAGAGTTTTTTGTTTGGAAGCTTTCCACACACACACACACACACACACACACACACACACACACACACACACACTTGTTTTTGTACATTGTGGGGGTCACCTGTCAGAAATGCTACTTTGTGGGGACCGGCCTTTCCTCTGGTCTTACAGGCCTTAAAAAGATCATTTGACACAAACTAAAAAGCCTATTTAAAAGCATCACTTCAGATTACAAATATTCCACTACAAAAGTTACAAACATGACACAGAGGTTACTTGTGGGGACATTTCAGGCATTGAGTAAATTTGGGGTCCGGCAAACACACAACCAGTCTTTGGTCATTGTGGGGATAAAACATTAATGTTTGCAGCTCAGAACTTGACTGAATGGATACGGTAGTTTACACTAATTATTTTCTCTATGAGTTGTTAGATCTTCTGAAGTGAAGTAAAGCAGTGTGTTAAGCAAAGTTGTTTTTTTAATCAACTTTATGGGGCAGTACAGTGTGTGTGATTATATAATGGCTTTCACATGATTTCCTATTAGCACACTACAGGACCCCACAACGTAACACCAGAAACAACCAGTGTGTAAGTGCTGCTGTTTGATCTCAAGACTGAAAATAACATTTAAAATAATATTTTTTATAATAAATGCTGTTTGACTGAAAACACAAACAAAACAAAAAAACTGTAAAAATGACAAAAGCAGTAAAACAAATGTCAAACCTCTCTCCAAAGCCAGCGATCGCCATTCACCAGAAAGCCCAAGAGTTCTCTTTAGTTGCATCAATGCTTCAATAAGAGAAACATGATATTTTAATGAATGTTTTGCCAGACAATTAAAAAAAACTAAAACATGAATACAAAGACAATGTAAATTTTGAAAACTTACCAGCACTTCTTGTTTTGCCAAGTAAAGTCAAAGATAAGGCCTGTATTTGGACAGATGTGTCTTCAATGTTCTTCTCCAAAATCATTTCTCCTCTGTATTCAACAACAAAATCTCCTTTATTGAAAGGCAAACATTGCACAATCTAAAAAGAAGAGTAAATATTACACAGGTAGTAAATTTTTGTAGGCAAGTAATAAATACTGATGCCGATGACGTCCTTTTCTCCCCCAAAATGCAAGAACTATTCACAAAGTGAAAATGCACTTTTGTTTACAGTACATGAAGACATTAACATTATCGGCAGCTATTTCAGAGCAGACGACACATGCACAAGCTATAAAAAAAGTATAAATACTCGTGCATAATCTCTTTTTTTCACGTCATTCTTATAATAAATAATGTTAAATCTAGCGAAAACACCACTTACCAGCAGCCACGAACGGTGTCTTATAAACGTTTTAAACGTGATCGGATCGTCCTGAACTTCCGGGTTCGTCACGTGAAAGGTCATCATGAGGGTCATTCTATTTACAGCTAAAACATTATTAATTAATCACTTGGGGCCAAAAGAGCAGGTGCTCAAGCACCCTCCCCTCCCCTCCCCTCCCCTCCCCTCCCTCTGCACGTGCCTGGTCTCTTATATGCTAAAGGTATATCTTCACTACAGCTGTACCTTTTCTAGCTTTGTTCCCCTAACTATATAGCCTGCTGCCGCTTAAAGGCGGCCGTACACGGTACGAATTCGGACGGTCGGAAGACCGTATGGTCACGCACATGTCGCGAGTGACGGACGCAGTGGTACACGGCACGATTTTAAAACCTGCCGATTTCCAAGGCAATCACTCACGAATTTCCGCGCCAAAAACATGGACAGTATTGTAATGTATGTTTTAACGTAGTATTATGCACGTCGAGGAGGCTAGTTGGCTACCACTATAGCTAGCAATAGCTGTAGCAAACAATAGGTGACAACTCACCTGATAAATGTAGCTCTTGGGCGATTCGCTGTAAAATGTCATCTCGGGTGACCCTATCATGATAAATGCTGCTCGATACATCATACAGTTTGACATATGCTCGCTGTTCGTGCCAGGGCCTCTTTATCGATAGTCCAAATTAAGTCGCTGTGGCGCTGCCATGTTCATCTTTCTTCTTCTGTGGTTTTCTTTTCTTAAGCTTCTGATTGGTCATTTCCATGATCAACAAATCGGCTCGTTCAACAGCACACACGTCACGCTCCAATCCGACAGCTCCCGAAGTTTTTTTTACATGTTTAAAAATGGTACGATCGTCTCGTAATTTCTCACACACCGTACGTGCCCAGACCATACGAGAAGAGACGATTTTCTCCGATAACCAAAAAAATCGCATGTGAGCTCGTGCTTACGTGCGACGTTACCGGTTGCTGCCCATGGCCGTGGTGCTGAATTGGTTGATATAGATTCTCAGAAAGTGATTATTCACTGTATGCAGGGTCTGCTTCAGTGTGTAATGTGAGAAAGCGATGTTCTTCATAAAATAAACGATTTTTAATAAATATATGCAGCAAACGTGCGTAAATGTGTACTTTCGCTTTGCAACATTACATCAGGGAAGAAACTAAGAAAGAAAAATATATGCACTGAGCACCTCCCAGTGGTCACCACATAAAATACAAGGGGAAACAAACATACACAGACACTTCTAAAAGGTCCCCAGAACGTCCCCTAAATGGCCTCTGCGAACGTCCCCCGGACGTCATTTTGTAGGGTCCCCGTTACGTCTAGCGGACGTCCGTGAAGACGTCCTCCGGACGTTCTCGGGGACTTTCACAGGACGGTCAACGGCCGTTCGGGACGTTTAGGGGACTTTCGCTATTTTTTTTCTGAATTTTATATTACTTGATGATGGCATTTACAATTTAAATTATTATGTTAGAAAATAATTGAGTGGATGCTTTTCAGTAATAACGCAGAATTTTGCTGTAGTTTTATTGCAAGACAGCATTACATATGATTTATTTATCTTAACATGTGAATGTTTTCATTTCATTGTTTCAGGTTAGAAGCCAGGCAGAACTGTCAGAATAAGAAGCCAGAGCACACAGCCAGCCAGCCACCCACGCACGAAAAAAAATGATTTTTTTTTTTTAGTTAAAGAGTTATGAAATAAAAAAATTTAGCCTGTATTGTTGTTGTTGTTTTTTTAGATATAATTCTTCTTTTTTTTGCTAAGTTCTACATTTATGCATTTCATTTTTCTTGTAAGTCTTTTTAATCTTTTTTAAATATACTATGTGTTATGATGTTTTGTTATAGTTGTATATCTTTTATGTATTAACATCTAAAAAATAATAATTGTTTAAATAAAATGTAGCCTACTTTGTTACAACTATTTTCCACGTGTCTACTTTCTTTGGTTAGCCTAAAAAAAAAATGACATTAAGAGTACTTTAAGCAAAAGTCCTCTAAACGTCCCGATTGGCCGCTGCACGTCCTGTGAACGTCCCCGGGAACGTCCGGAGGACGTCTTCGCGAACGTCCGCTAGACGTAACGGGGACCCTACACAATGACGTCCGAGGGACGTTCGCAGAGGCCATTTAGGGGACGTCCTGGGGACCTTTTTTTGTTAGCTGGGAGTACAGCAGGGTCTCTGTTCCCTTCTCTGTGTCCTCATGAGAGCTGAGATGACAAAGATCCTGGTACAGTTTCCTTCTTGAGCTTCAGTGCAACATTTCCGATGAGCAAATGAAATGTAGGCATGTGCTCACTGCAGACTATTTCATATTGCATTTATTTCTGTTGACTTGCAGGAAGGTGAGTGGATGAGAAGACAAAAACTCCAAACATTGATAATCAGCACCATAATATGTGGACAAAGCATGTGAACAAATCATTTTGATGAAGACTTTATCATGGCGGACTCGGGAGAAATTCTGTGAGCTTCAAACGCATCAACAAATAAGTAAACTCTTTCAAATAAAGTGCCTTGTTTCAGTTTATTATCAGGCCGAATTGACAATTTATGGTTGAAAAGAAAAAGTTGTAAGCAGGGGCGTCGCACCCGTGGGGGATGTGGGTGTTTTAACACCCACACTTTTCCCGGTGAGATGGTTCAACACCCACACTTTTTCCACAGTTTTCCCGTAGTTTTGAACAAACGCCTTCGCAGTCGCTCCTCCGTTTCTCTGGCCGCTCTGTGTCTCTGTCTACGCTCGCTTCAGCTCTCCTCTCCCCTCCCTCTCAAACATGACACCGGCTGATGATTGGCTGTTCTGCCTTAAGTCTTACCTCTCTTGGTGTGTTAGATTTATCGGTCAGCTCGTGCAGAGGAGGCGGGAATTTATGGTTGTTATGATTATTTACATATCCGTTTTCCAGGTACTTTGAATTTTTATGCTTTTGAGGTTTTTATATAAGCTTGATTATGTTTGGGAAGATGTTCTGTTTGTTCATGAACATTCAGTTTAATATTATTTATCAACATATCATTTAAATGTGGAGCCTGGCAATTTAAATGCTGACAGCTAAACACTGTCATAACGTGTTTAAGCTAACGTTAGCTATCTAACAATACGTCTCTTCAAAGGTATCTTAATCGTATTCTTGATAATCAGTAACTTGCCTTCATAGTCATGAACACATTTTTAAAATATTGCAATATTTTTTTAAAACCTTTATTATTTTCCAACTCTACGGCTGTGAAATAAAATGTATTTCAAGGACTCACTTTTCATTCATAAAAACGCCATCGGAAAAAAATGACTTTTCACAGAAAACAACGTCTATTTATGGAATTACCCATATAACCAATAGATGGCAGCAGAGGATTATTTATTGTGCAGCTGCCTTTTAAAATCCCTATATCAAGACGTCTTGCTTGTCGATTTATTATAAAATTACTAGTAGGCTATAATAAATTGTGGTACTTTTTCCGCCTATATATATATAGCAAGTGCAGAAAGTCATTGAGGTCACACACAAACAGCCTATAAAGGTGAATTATTTAAATACTAATATATAGTTCACCACAAATACATTAAATATTGATGGTATAATAATTAAATAATGCACTCAATATGAATCGATAGGAATTTGAAATATTTAATAACGTATTTAATATTTTAATACTTAATAACTACATCTTTTAAGTTTTATCTTGAACTGTAAAAGCTATTAAGTAGCCTAAATTTAACCAACACAAACTTGTTACTGCCATAGCCGCGGGAACGTATTTTGAGCAGGGGGGGCTGAGAGAAAAAAATTATTTCTGTAGTAACCTTTTATGTTAATGCTTTTACACAATGCAAATAGGCCATATTTACAAATATTACAAAAGACGGCAATCTCAGCACGTTTTCAGTGGCGTAACTGATAATACGTGTAAAATTTTGTTTTTGACGCGGGAGACCCGAGTTCGCGTCCGCCTTTTGGTGAAATCATTTTCGAAATCGTCTCCCTTTTCACTTAGGCTATATCACATCGGAAAGTCATTTGTTTTTAATAAAAATTGATTAAATAAATTTAAATAAGGAGTTTCATTTATTAAGGCATACCTCATACAATGGATTTGACTGAGTGTGACGGTGCTCTGAAAAGTGCAAAGACATACTCGCTGAATTAGAGACGGTAAATGTGGCTTTTTTTATAGAAATAAAATACATTTAGTTCAGTTGAACATGGGAGGCTACAGATCTGAGGGAGCGCAGCGAGTCTGTTCCAAGCAGCTCTGAGACGCAGGAGTGATATGTGACGAGAATGATGCGAAATGAGGTGGCGGATCCAAAAGCAAGATAACTATTGTTAATAAACCTTTAATTTCTTCATTTAAAATAAATGAGCTGGTCTTTATCGTTGCTGTGTTTTCATAAAAAATAACGGTGAACCACAAATTAAGCATTCGTTTAAAAAAAGGGAAACCTTATTTATTTGGGGGTAGATCTGCTTCCTTATCCGACTGATCCAATATTATCTGTCTGCTCAAGTCTCAGTCTATTTTTATTTTGTTTGGAAATGCGTTTTTGCGCCGTGTTGGTTGGTTGGTAGGCTATTTTTAATCTTCAATGACGGATGCGGTGACGTCACGCGACAATTATTGTCATTGTATTGTATTTCCAATAAATTTGAATGAATATTCGAATTACTAAAGACAGTTTTTGTCCTTTTTTGTTACAAATTTTACATTTATTTATTTTTAGCACCGCACCCCCATTTTTTCTTTAGCTCTGAGTCAGGGGGTGCTGCAGCACCCTCAGCACCCCTACTTCCCGCGGTAATGGTTACTGCTGTAGTTTTGTTACTCTGAAATTAGTCTGAATCATTTAAGCTCTTTTTTTGACATCAGCTTGTCATTTTTTTGGTCTGGTTATTACTGTCAATCATAGCAATGACTCGCGCATATGACTCGTGCATTTCACTGTAAATTTGCGTTTCTTGTTGTGCTAAAAAGTGAACAGTTTTGCAGCACTGCAACAGTTACTTTACATAATTTTATGATAAAAAAAACAGTATCACACACTGCTCATGCGAACGTGTGTAGCATCTTTGCTTGTATCAAGATTAAAATGCAGTGTTTAGTTCTAATTTTCAATGTAATTTTTGTTTAATTATTATTATTATTATTATTAAAATTTTTTAGTTGTTGTAGTAGCAGCCTCTGCAAAAACAGTTTCATGGCAGGAAAAATATTTATGGCTGGTAAATTTTCTCAAATCACCAAAAAATGTAGAAAACTGTAAAAAAAGGTAAAATAACATACCGGTGAAATACTTGTTTTTATTTACTTTACAGAATTGTTTTCAATATTACTGTTGTTAATATAAAAATATTATTATTGTTGTTCTTTCTAATTCTTTTTTAATTCTAAATTGTTTGGTTTCTAAATATACCAGTGTGAGAGTAATTTAGACTGAGACACCATATCACACTAAAAAGAGGATTGAGTCCCCTTTAAACCTCAAGATCAAGTCAATTGACCAGCTTTTTTCTTTGTTTAGTTTGCACACTGAAACTGTATTGGAGCTCTTAATTGTGAACTCTCAAAGTGCACCAGATAGATGAATTTAACTGTAAAATGTACAAAATTTTCCGAGCATGCCCCCGGACCCCCCTACAGGGACGGCTGTGGGAATTCTCACTCCAAGCTGAAGTCAAAAGTTGGCAGCCCTGAAATTTCTCCCTGATATTATTAAAGCATTTCTGATTCTAAATCTTTAGCAAGTCTAGCAAGTGTGTTCAGAGTGTGTTTTTAGTATCACTTTAGTATCACTATCACTCATTTAAATTGAAAGCTTTTTATATCTTGTATGTTAATACCTTTTGTACCCTTCTGTCACTGTATTTATCATTTTTATTGTTAACAAATAAACCACATTCATCCCCCACACTTTTGAAAAGCTTGCTACGCCCCTGGTTGTAAGTACAGATGCCTGGTCAGACAAACTATCAATAAAGAAGACTAATAAAGACTTTGTTTGACATCTGAAACTGTTTCTTGAGCTGTATTCATGACTTTAAGAAGACCATTGCTTGCTCCATGTCAACACAACACGATTGCTGAAATGTCATTAGAAAATATAACAGGGTTTCCGCGGGGTCTTAAAAAGTCTAAAATTTAAAAATCACAATTTTAGGCCTTAAAAAGTCTTAATTTCGCTGTTCTAGGTCTTAAATAGTTTTACACAGGTCTTATTTTTCCGATGTCCATCTAACGCTACCTCTAAAGCTCATTTAAATTATCTTTTTGTGGTTTCCGTGGTGTTGTAGTTCTTTATTTCACTATTCCAAATATAATTTTCTGTATTTAAACTACAAATGAGACCAACATGCAATAGCCAATCAGCTTTCTGTAATTGGCGCGAGTCTCTCGGATTGTACCGCAGAAGGAAAATGGATTTAACTTTTTAGCTTTGGGGAAGTGCAAGTTTAGTGATACTTGGCTTGAAAAAACTGAATATAGGGCTTGGCTAAGGCCAGTTGCTAACAACTGTAATTTTTTTCCCTCCCTCTGTGGAAGTTACTGCGTCTTCAGACAGAATCACAGTAGCAGAATACAGGTCAAACTACCTTTTTCTGTATATAATGTTCTCAATAATAATAATAAATATAGGTCGAGCTAGCTGACCGCCAGCCTTCGAGATAACTTTAAAATGTTTTTTGTTTTTTTACTTGCCTGACCGAACAAACCGCCTGATTAAATCTGAAGTGACAAAAACAACTAGCGAAGCAGCGAAAGGGAAGAAAGATTCCTATTTTAATACATTCAACGTTAACAGAAATTGATAATGGATAGTGCATTTCTGGTCTATTTGTGACATACTTTAAAACAAATGAATGTAACAGCACTCTAAAGAAACACTCTGAGGTAAAAATTTAAAATGTATAGTTTATTTATAACATGATATAGTTCAGTAACATACCAGTGAGCTTTTTGCTGAATATTCTCACAATTACAAATGTTACATTAATTTTTAGCTCAATAAACAAGTAGTTACTTACATATTAGACAAAATATTTCCACTGTTTTGTTCTGTTTCAATTATGTAATCTCACTGCTAACAGCCATTTAGAATTTATTGATAAATTCATAAAATTAAATTTCAAAGGTAATGCATACATTTCAAAAGTAAAAAAAAAAAGCCTTTATAAAGGTAAATCAAATATGCAGATTTAAGATGTAAAAGCTAATAGAGCACTGATGAAAATATTGCTTCAGATTTTTTTTTTTACATCAGATATTTCTAGTGGTACTTTTATGGGGATATTTTGTGTGGAATAGTATCTGCTGATATGAAAAGTTCACAGTATATCGTAGTAATAAATGTAATTTATGACAGCCATGAAATTGTGTTTACTTTTTACATTAAACACATTAAATATCACATATATGCATGTAATATAATATCTATTTCCATTACAGGTTTCGGTCTTAAATTTCATATAAGGTGGTATTAAAAAGGTCTTAAAAAGTCTTAAATTTCACTTGTTCATATCTGCAGAAACCCTGATATAAATAATTCTCTACATATTACAATAAAGCTTAACTATTTATTTTGCATCAAATTACATCATATAATGTCTAATTTATGATCTAATTCATTTTTTTTTTATTGAACTAAACTAAATTCTATTTTGGGAAACTATGTAATATGTTTAATGCATGTCATGTTGTAAATTACAATGAATGGAACATTTTCTTACTCTTTGCATGTATCCATAGCCGCGGGAACGTATTTTGAGCTGGGGGGGCTGAGAGAAAAAAAAAAGTTTGTGGGGGGTGGGGGGGTCAGGTCGAGTTTTCCTAAGAGCAAAGTTTAGGGTTGCCACCCGTCTATGGGGTCAAATTTCCTTCAAAAGTATTGCGCTCACAGATCGAAAAATAACAAGCGTGAATCAAAGATTTGAAAACGCATGTAAAAATATATCGCACGCAAATGAAAATTAAATGCAAAGACATTCAGAAGAATAAAATACGTGGACACAAACTGAAAAATAATAAGCACAAGATAAATATTTATACACTTGCACGCACAAATCTGAAACTTGAATTCACAGTTATTTGATTCACTCTTAAAATCGTGTTTTCTGCTCACATTTTTAGTTTTCGTACGTTTACGCTCTTTGCTCACTCGCTCTCGGTTCAACAATCTGCGCTTGGTTTTCTTAATGTTGCGCTCCTGGTTTCATGTAAATTTAACGTCTTCATTGGTTCACCAGATGTGATTGACAGCCTCCGTCTCTAGCCAATCGATCAAAGCGCAGAAGTTGACGTCACTCCAATGCATGATGGATGATTCCCGTCAGGACAATGCTGGACAGTCTCAGTTAATTTTTGCATTGCATTTACATTTTGTATGCAATACAAAAAAAAAAAAATCTATTTTTTAATAAAATCTATCAACAATGCTCAGAGTGTATTTGGTCCCACAATACAGTGTTACCTGAACACTGAAGCAGAGATGAACTTAAAGAGAATGTTAAGCAAAATTAATGAAGCAAAGAGAAACACAAAAAAAGAAGAGACAAACAGAAAGACAGCTATAACAGACTTAGTCACAGCCTCAGATGAAATCAACTGAAATAAAACACAATAAATCTCTGAAGATCTCAGCAGAGGAGGACTAAACTCCACACACAGCAGCACCAGCTTCATTCACTACTGACCAGATTGATTAAATTATGATTGAGAACAGAGGTTTAGATTCATGTGATCAATGTTTGCTTTAGTTGTGTTCTTGATCCTTCACTTTTTAACAATTACTTCTGATCTTTTGGTTGCTGCAAAACACATTTGTTATAGCAAAATAATCCAGAAGAAAACATGATTAGGAAGTTTTACCTGGTTGATGATAAAGTATTGTAATTTACTGGTCTTATCTAAAGACTAACTGTGGTTATTTAATATTAACATTTATTATGTTATATGAATTTGTTGATGAGAGTTTTGTATTAACTAGATAATTTGACTGATTTTAAAAACACTTTGCTCCCTTAGCTTTTAGAAAATATGAGATATAGATGCAAACGTTAATGCATTATAATGCATAGTGACAGAATTTGCAATTAATTTTCTGCTAAATTCTATAGTAAAATGTCATGAGAACTGACACAGACAGAGTCTTGAGTATTCTGAAGAAGTATGAATAGAAATTTTCATGTTAACTATGAAGGATTTTGAGTGTTACATGTGAAGAACTGGTAATGAATAGTGACTGAATTTACCATTTATTTTCTGCTAAATTCTACAGTTAAGTATATTCAAATTGTATCTTTTTTTAATGAAGCCTACAATATTGATATGTTTTTAAATAGTTTCCCCTTATTTTCGGGCACATTTGATTTTTACCCGCTGAATATAGATGTTCGTCAGCTTTTTGACTGCTTCGAGTCTCTGTACCGTGATACCACAAATAGACATGCAGCAGAATTCAGGTGGCGGCTGGCTTGACCGCGGTGTAAAACGGGTGCAACTTTCAACATACAAAATATACTTATGGAAAATCTACTGAGACTGTCCAGCATTTTCCTGACGGGAATCATCCATCACGCATTGGAGTGACGTCAACTTCTGCGCTTTGATCGATTGGCTAGAGAAGGAGGCTGTCAATCACATCTGGTGAACCAATGGTGATGTTTGAGCCCGCCCTCATTTACATGAAACCAGGAGCGCAACATTTAGAAAATCAAGCGCAGATTGTTGAACCGAGAGCGAGTGAGCAAAGAGCGTAAACGTACGAAAACTAAAAATGTGAGCAGAAAACAGTGTTGGGCAGTAGCGTCGCTACAAGTAGTGACGCTACTAGCTTAACTACATTTCTCAGTAGCGTGGTGGTAGCGTCGCTGTTTTCTGAATCAAATAGCTTTTCAGTAGCTAAGCTATTATTTTGATCAAGTAACGCGGTAGCGTCAACAAAAGCTACAAGCTATATATTGTTCTATACTTTAAGCTCAAATCGGAAATATAACTGCTACGGATCATTGATCCTGGGTCAGTAAGCGACGCCACCGCCACTAAACCTCGTGACGCCATTGGCTCATTAAACTGTCAGTCAAACCGTATTATTCCTCCCGCCTCTCTCGTCAATGAAGTGCGGCGCGCAGTTTGAAGCATCTCAGCGTGTTTGCAGACTTGAGGTAAATAAAGAAGTGTTGATTGAAAGTACATGTTTTCTGTATTTATAACACAGCACTGTATTTATAAAGGCTAATGTTTTTTTTGCATTCGAGGAGATGAGAAAAGTGTGTCTTAGTCTAACACTTGTTGTCGAGACTTTTGTTGTCGATATTTTAGCTAAATGTCAGAAAAAAACTGAGCGCCCACATAGCAACAGAAAACTGTATAATCTGCAATGCAAAACGTAGTGTTAGAACTAATGATGGGCGCCTTGATTTTAGTCTTTGAAGCAGGCTAGTGCTCTGAGAAGATCTCAAACTCAGAAGTACAAGATGGGCAGAGGGACTGCGGTAAAGTTGGTTTTATATTCGCACATTCGGACTTCCGTGTTCAATAACTCTGTTAATCTGCATCAAAAAAGGCTATTTTTGGTCAAATATCATTACCCAATATTATGAGCACAAACTACAACGCATTTTTCTGCAGAAGTCGGCGTTTTAAAGAAGCTGATAAACACGCTTACCTCTATGGAGTGTCGTGACGTCATCGCTCATCTGAGGGACCGTCTTCAAATTACGTTTCCATTACGGCAGCCTGCTAACAATTCACTGTCCATGGTACTAAAGTCATCAGAGAACATGACATCAAAGATTTTAAATAGTTACATTTTAAATAGCTGAAACAAATCCATTAACAACATTTTAAACAATAATAAATGTAAATGTATTTTGTAATTTTCTCATTATAATTTTTTAATTGTACTAACTGTAGTGTCACACGGTGTATCAGGAGTGTTCGTTATCTTGATCTTGTATGTTACAATGAGTTATTTATTCATTTGCTTGGTCAGACACATAACTGGTGTAACACGACAGTGTACTCAAGTAAAAACACCCCATAAGGTGGCAGGTGTTGTCCAGCAAATGCGATATTCATATTTTGTTCTCAATTTATTATAAAACCTACTCAGCTGTGGATGCACAAATACAATAATGAAGAAACATTTATGCTTTATATATATTATATTAGTCATGGAATCCCCGACTGCCCTCTGCAACTGGAGCGGTTAGCCAAGCCTGGTTGTACGAGGGTAGCAGACAGAGCTAAATTCCCTCAAACGAAAGCAAAAGGAATTGAAGACATGGCAAACTATTCAAATGTGTTTTGCAGCATTCAGCAATGTAGCTAATCACAGACACAGAGATCTCTATGAACTAAGATTAGTGACCTTGTTCAACAGCTCATCAGAATTCTCGACCATGAATCCGACTCGAGCCTGTCTTTTTTTCCCCTTTTCCCAAAACAACTTAGGCCTATACTAATAATAGTTTCAGCTATTAAAATAGTTCAGTTTTTTTTATGCAATGGCAATGTGATTATATATCTAGTGTCGTTTTTTATTAAGTAAATTTAGAAAAACGTTTGGAGCATTTTTGTTTGTTAAATATAATTTTGTATAATAAATATAAATATAATAATAATATATAGGGGAGAGCGGGGCACAATAACTTTTTGAATTTCGCGGTTTATGTAAATCCACTTGGTGTTCAGAGTAAAACTTTTATCCACATTATTTTCACACTTGTCTAGTACAAATATATTGCTTTGTTTCATATTTACAGTGTATACGTTTTTCGTTATTTACCTCAAAAGAAAGGAAGTGTAACGTGACAACATGCCCCGTAGGTGACGTACATTGTAACATCTGAGGGGCACGTTGTAACACGACCATATGACAGCTTAAAATGTTATCTGATCGAATGGAAAAAAAAATATACACAACAAACTAAAATATTTTGTCAGTAAAATATACGTGTTAACTTTTTCAAATGAAGTAATGACGTTTTTAAAAAAATAAAAATGATCTAATTTTGGAGTTTGACAATGAACACATCGCAACAATGCTTGGAATGGCCCTGATCGCAACACACAGCTGTACACTAGTTCAAAACAATGTGGACAAATAGATGAAACACATTTTGACATTCAGAAAAACACACACAGCTCTCATAGAACACCAGACAAATAAACCAGCCAAAATGCTTTACATTTCTTGAAATAATAACTTCTGAACATTAAACATTGATTGTCAGCCTTTATTCACCTGTTTCTTGTGGTTTCTTATCAAAACCCATAAAAGTAAATAGTGTAAATTGCACCACTAATGCCATAGAATAGCATAGTTTAATAACAGCGGGGAATATTGTCACACAGTGTTACAATATTATTCCCCATCTGCAGGAATATAAAACAGGTTAGTGTCTTCTGCTGGTTTGCCAAGCATTAATAAACTGTCTAAACTGATAAACAACAAATTGGAGATTAAAATAATAGCAGAATTGTCTCATTTTAAATGAATACTAAAAACTGAAATGAAAAGTTTACTTCAGCCAGAAATATACTTTTACTTTGGTAAAATAAATATTCAGAGATATCTTCAAAAGGCTTTTGAATTTTGACGCACTTTTTGCTCTGCATAGTGTTGCTATTGCAACTAATAAACACCGTAAATTTGGTTATGCTAGCATGTGTGGAAATATTTAAACCACGTTTGTTACAATTAACCCCGCGTTAGCTTGTGCCCCGCTCGATCACCCCTAATGTAGGCCTATGTTTTTTAAGCGCCCAGCAGAAAACTGATCATATTCTGTTTGATCATTTTGCCTTCTCAAATCATCACGACTTGCCTTAAAAAAATTATAGATATAGAACAGTTCAAGTACTGAACAATTACTTTGAACGTTAAAAATAAATGTGCGCTGTTAGGTATCCAATAGTGTGTGCAGAGACGCATTTCCAAGAGTTTGCTTTGCAGGACATGGAGACGCCAGTGCGATCACTTGCAATTTTTTCAGTGAAAGCAATTTAAAAGTATCCATGTTATTTGTGTGCACTCAACAAAACACATTTGTAATCATTTCATTATGTAATTGGTAAATATGAATTTATCTCTAAATACGTGTCCAAAAAGGAGATTGGAGACAGGATCTTTGCCACACTGACTCAGAACACACTAGATTGTTAATAAATATTTCAGATATGTCCTTACTCTTTGTGGCAAGTTTCAGCCTATTGCATGCACTTGAACGTAGATCTCTTTGTGTGCTGAAGGACAATAAACGCCGTCCAAACTGGTCTCAAAAGCTAAGTGAAGGCTTGTGTTCTTTCCCCCAACATAAAAAATATCAAATATTTCTAAAATATGTGTAAAATGCAAAAATAATGAGAAGCCTAAAACAAGAGGCCTAATGCCTGAACTATGATTTGAAAATAGGCCTGAAGCCCAAGCCTAGGGGTGTTAAAAAAGTCGGGATTGTGGTCCCAGGCTGAAATGCAGCGCTCTAATGCACTGCAATACTGTAGTGCATTGTTTTAATGCTTACAGCCCATGTGTGTGTGTGTGTGTGTGTGTGTGTGTGTGTGTATATATATAATATGTAGGCCTATGTAATATATATATATATATATATATATATATATATATATATATATATATATACATATATATAATACACACACACACACACACACACACGTTGGGTTTACATGTTTTATGGGGACATGCTATAGGCGTAATGGTTTTTATACTGTACAAACCGTATTTTCTATGGCCCTACATCTACCCTATACCTAAACCTAGCCCTCACAGGAGATTGTGCACACTTTTACTTCATCAAAAAAACTCATTGTGCATGATTTATAAGCCTGTTTCCTCATGGGGACCTGAGAAATGTCCCCACAAGGTCAAAATCTACTGGTATTCCTATCCTTGTGGGGACATTTGGTCCCCATAACGTGATGAATACCAGGTACACACACACACACACACACACACACTGATAACACATACTTTCTCACAGTCAATAATGAATGAGAATCAAGAATAATTTGATGGTAGTTTAGTAACAGAGAAGAACCTTATATGGTCTTTGTGAGGTTGTCAAAGTCAGCAAAATATCACTGTTAAAAATTGCTGTTAATTTATGGCAGTATTTTAACAGTGTAATCCTGTTATATTCAAAAGCAGTGCTTTTTTTACAGTTTTTTATAAAGTTTTTTTTTTTACAGTTACACATTTATTTTACCGTATTTTACCGTATTTGTTGCATGAAGGAAAGAAAACAGTACTTAACAGTATTTTTGAAACAGAAAATGTCAGCGAGCACATTTGGAAGTTCATTCGTCTTTATACTGTGACTTAACCGGTGAGTGCACCTTTGTCTTGCTCCTTTTACACAAATGCATGTTTGCAATTGCAAATAACTGTAATAATTGTGGGTGCTGATATTGTAACTGTTTTATCTGTCCATTTCAGTGATAAACTGGTCAATGTGCCAAGATAGAGTGGAGCTGGATTTCTGATTCAGATGTTCCACGATTACAAGGTGAGTTCTATCAAAGATGATATACTATAAACTCTTCTGCAATGTAAGTAAGCTTTTAAACACTGTAGCAACAAAGTCAGATTAATGTCTCTGCATGCTGAAATTATCAAAATCTCGTCTGCTAATTTTAGCTTGCTATCTTATCATTTATTGTCTAATATACCTTCAATATAGACCCTCAATGTTGTATTTGTTCTGACTTGTACATAACCGTATTCTGAGGGGAGTTTTTCTTAGTGTTGCTGTTTTGTTTCTTTTGTCATGATCTGGGCTGTGGGGCTCCCCTCAGCCACCTGAGGTCGGTGTTTTCCCTTCCCTGCACTACACATCCCTAATTGTACACTCCTGTCTAGTCATTAGCACTGATTACACTCACATCTGTCCACAATTATCTGGTCTATAAGAACACTCATTTCCCACTACTCATCCTGGCTGCATTGTCTCCTGTACTGTCTTTGTGTGTGTTATCCTGACTCCTTGACCGTGTTCCTGTTTTGTTTATTTTTGCTCTTAGATTCTTGTCGTGCTGTGCCGTGTTGGCCTTTTGCTTTGTTTGTTTATTTGTTTAATTAATAAATATCCTTTCCCTGCACCTGGACCCAGACCCTTCCTTTTATTCACGTGACATCTTTAATGTTGGCTGTATTTTGGATTGCTTCCAGCAATCTGTGAGGGCATCCAGCCAAGTTTTCTGTCTGGGGTTGCTGCTGTTGCTGAGTACCAAGCTGAGGCTGCATGCATGATGGAATTCATTCAGTGGTTAGATGCTTAGATTCATATATTAATTTCTCTTCACATTCTCATTATAAACACTAATTCTGAATGTACGCATTTGTTTTTCAGGCGGATCATTGGTATAAATTCTGAAAAGGGCACCAAGGGTGGACAAGTCCTATCAAAGCAGACGGGAAAGGTCGCCCACAGTTTTGGATCAGTAAGATTTTGAATCCTTTTTAAAGGAGACTTTTCTACTCCTCAAGGGTGCATTTGTTTGATTTAAAAATACAGAAAAAAAATACTATTGTGAAAATAGTTGTTTTCTATTTTAATATTCTTTAAAATATAATGTATTACTGTGATGCAAATCTAAATTTTCAGCATTGTGTCACATGATCCTTCAGAAATCTAATATGCTGATTTACTGACAGTGTTGCAAACACTGCCTGTAATATGTTACTTTATAAATAAAATGTTAAAAGGAAGAGGATTTATTTAAAATAGAAAACTTTAGTAACAATAAACACCTTTTTCAAAGTTTGGGGCCAGTAATTTTCTTTAGAAACAGGTGTGGGATCAGGATACCATCAAACAGACAGAAGAAATAAAGTCATAAAGATCACTCTAAAATAATTAAATCACAATTCTAAAAGAAATAAAATGTATTCACATTGTGCTTAGTAGTTATTTATTGCAATATTTGGCATTATTTGTTTAAGATTTATTTTGTTTATTTAGTCCTTATTTTTTCGGTAATATTTTATGTTGATGGTCCCTTTTGAACATTCTGTTGACAATAAGTAACGTGGCACCTCAACACACTCTCAATAGAGTATTAGTAGACAGTTTAATTAATATCTGTTAACTCTTTATTGTGATGGTCTTTCAACAGATAATCTACTGACTATAAGTAACTTTGCAAGTACATGTCAAGTTAATCTAACCCTAACCCTACCACTCTACTAGTACTCTACTAACACTCCAGTGAGAGTTAGTGGATATGTAGGTTCAACTTTACTTATAGTCAACAGAATGTGTTTAAATATTCAAAGAAGGAATTGCTTGTAATGTTCATATTAATCTGAGAATTAATATGAACATCAAATGCCAACTTCTCGTCAAGCCATATTCCTAGATATTTATAAGCAGCATCTCTTTCGCCATCAACTGAAAGAATAAATAGAGTGGTGGTCATAGAACAACTATGTGTAAAAATAATGTATTTAGTTTTATTTGTATTTAAAGCTAATTTCAGATCTAAAGCTGTAAAGTACAAAAAAACTCCCGAAGGATTGTAATAGCTTGAGATAATGAAGATGCAGTTGAGTAAATAATTTTTATTAAGCATAAAAATGAAACTTTGCAGATGTTATTCCTTACCTAAAAAATAAAATGGAAGGAAAACTAAATCTAAATCTTATCAGCCTCTCTTCACAACATGTCAGTAATTATTTTGTATAAAGTGATATTTTTAAGAACATTTAAATGCTAATACATATTTAATATTTAGGGTTGTCTCAATCAGAGGTTGGTGCAGATTAATGACTGTCCATGCCAAGGGCAAATGACCAAATACAGACATTTTCCTGTTTCTTAGAAAATAAGTTTTTTAAAGATTAAAATACACAATACATGCAATACGTGTGTATGAATGAATGAATAAATAAATGTAATGTAATGTAATTGCAATCTATTCAGAAGTCAATCAAGATAAGATTAGTTACTGGGGTCGTTTCAACCCGCTGACATGAAAACCCACCTGCAGCAACAGTGTAAAAAAAAATAAAAAAAATGCAGACTTGGCAACACTGATGTTAGCGCAACAAACTCTAGGTATTGTTTTGCGGTGCTCAATTTCCTACACCTTCTACCTAATTTTGTTTATTCTCAGGTTAGGTAAAGATAGTCGAATCTGCCCTATCGTATAAGTAATTTTCATACTCACACCATAGGCTTCAGAAGACTCCTCCGTGGTCTGTTCAGTTCAAGTCTATCAATCAGAGTCTTTTGGCAGGCAGGCTTCTTGGTTATAATAAAGTATAATTTTATTGTCTATAGGTTATATATTTTACATACAAATACTACTATATAAAATAAAGAAATATAAAAGAAAATAAATTGCTATCTTAGTCGTTCGAAGGCTTCAATGGCAGGTCGTCATGGCAGGTCGTCTGGCACCGGAGAAGCTGTTGCAGAACCAGCATCTGATGCCCTCTTCGTACTTCAGTCTTTTATACCCAGCAGGTGCATTCCAATGTCCTTTTTGGAAATCCCCTAAGAAAGTACCTTTAAAACCTCTCTGCATCTTCGCATTCTTTCTTCTCCGGATTCTTCTCCTCTGCTTCACTCTACACCTGTCTACTACAGAACACTCGACGGTAACATTTGAATTCCTCTTGGTCATTCTTTTTAGCAAAGCTCTTTCTAATACATGTTTGTTTCCTATCTATGTTCTTGCTAGTACATGTTATAAACCTTTTCTTAATAAATGCTTTAAAACAACAAGTATGGTGTTTTACTTAATAAACTACTTTCAATAAAACGTATACAATACAAATGTGTGGTGTCTTTCTTAATAAACTACTTTCAATAAAACGTATACAATACAAATGTGTGGTGTCTTTCTTAATAAACAACTCTCAATAAAACGTATACAATACAAATGTGTGGTGTCTTTCTTAATAAAGCTAACACAATACAAGTGTTATATAGAAGAAAAGGACATACTTGCAACAGGAAAATTGCATATTTCATTAACACCCCAGTCTTGCAAGTTTGTTCTGCATCTTGAAACCCATGTATGGCATGTAACATTTCTTATTCTTGACACATTTGCTTAGTCTAGTATACACTTGTCTTGACTCCGTAACAACGTTCATTTGGAATATGTTCATATATTGATCCACCCAGGGTCATTTGTTCTTAGGCCATATAATTTTACTTTCTATAATTTTTCCACTCACAATATCACCAGTTGGCCAAATTTTGATGTTTTGTTTTATAATTGTCAAATATTGCCCAAATTTTTGTCTCATCAATTTCCCATCAGTAATTTCATAATAACATACTCCAATCAATTGTCCCTTAGAGTCTTCACAAATAAACGTGCGGCTCCTTCCATTAATCCGACATGTTCTACAAATGTCAACCAATGGAATTCTGGATCTAGGTACAAATACCGTCCCAGTGGCCGTCTATGTCATTTTGAAGCTCTGTCGAGACGTTTGTGTCTAGAGTGGCTGTTTTTTTCATCTCCAGCAACTCCCTCAATGTTTTCATCTATGAAATAAACACTTCATCAAATTTCACTACTCTGTTAACATCATTGGTGTACTTGCCATGCAACTCATGCGCTAAAAGCAAGTCATCATTTAGCCAACTTTTGTGAGCACTTAAGTCATTGTACCAGTATCTGGCCTCTGGGTGGAGCAACTTCAGTTTACTCTTGCATTGTTTAAATACATCTGTACTCAGGCATGTGATCAACTCGTGTGATCTTACACAGTTTTCCATTGTTCCATCATCATCATTAAACCAGGCTATCACTTTACATCTTTTAAAGCAATTGGTACACAGATCTCCCATAACAAATCTAGTCTTCTGAATAAATAACATCTGATGATAACACATGCATTCATCTTCTCTAACAGCAATACAGTAGTTCGGATTTCGTGACAACAGTTGACCTTGCGGTTTTTTTAAACTATAAAATAAAATATATTACAATTCAAAGTATCGCTATACATACTTTACTTATTCTTTTATTCTTAGTTACAATGTTCAGATGTTGCTAATGAACAGCATTATTCTTTCTTAGACAGAATAAATATATAATTACCATTTGGTCTAAATGATCAAGTCGTTCTAAGACAGACTCTGCAGTCATCACTCTGCTATGTGCCATATATTATCTTCGTGTTGGCAAATTAAGCCTTGGTGTGTCCTTAAGTCTTGAAGTGTTCTGTCTTTATGTTACTAGACGTATGAGGTCTTATAGGATCTAGGTTTGACAACACCCACTTTATCAGGTGCATAGTTGAATGTAAATTAGTGTCGGGGTTATTTTACACCCTTTTTACACTTTTTCATTATCCTACAGATTCTGAAACAAATCATTCTTATCAGTTTTCTCCAAAATGATTAAAACCAACAGTCCAATTATTGTGATTAATATCACATGAAAATTACTCATGATCCACTTCAAATTTCTATAGGTACTTTTTGACATTCCTCCAAGAAATAAAAAGTTCCTTTTTACTTTGTATTTGTATTTTTTATTTTTAGAGACCTTACTCTCTTCAATTCCCCTTCTGTACCTTTAGTTTTCTCTGGGTTACTACTTTCTATAAAAATTAATGTTTTTTAGCCACTATGAAATATATGAAATGTGGGCTAGCATTTGCATATATCGCCTTATCAGTGTTAATGGTCTTGGATAGCAACCTACTAATTCCCTGATTCATATTATTTCTGTTGCTATCTTTTGTTTGCCCATCACAAAATTCCAGTTTCTTTTATATCATAACAATATCTCACCATCCAAAATAGTTTCAGATGAACTAATCCTTTGTTATGTCCAAATCACCTCTGAAACTTCTTATCAGTTTAGAAGCCATATTTGGCTCATCTTCTTTCCTATAAGATTCTGGAATCTCTTCAGGAATAACCTATGTATTTATTTGTTTATCGTTCTTATCTCTTATTCAAACTATAGGTATTGGATATTCCTTCCCTAACTTCTTGTTATCATACTGTACTCTAGCTCGATAATTTCCTACTGTGGATCATTTTATTGGATCCTTAATTTTAATTGGAATTATCTTTCCATACTCACTCATTGCTACTTCGTGCAGCAAATCAAACAGCCTAAACTGTATTATCATCTGATCAGTCATCGTGTTATTCTTCGTTATCAGATTTCTCCACAACAGTGGTTGCTTTAACATTGTTTAAATTTTTACTCCTTGACTTTTAACTCCATCTCCATCTGAGAATATTATCCAATAACTGCCTTTGACTTTTGCCCTTATTCCTGCTCTGTGACTATAACTCTCATCACCTCTTCACTGCCCTGCCCATATACAGCTGATCTAATATAACTCTCTGACCGTGCAAGCTTGGTTTTTAAATCTCTTATTTAATATTTCTAGTACTTTAAAATGCCACATCACATGTAATTTCCAATCAATATCTTGTCTTGGTTCATTTATTAAAACTATTGTCAGGGCACTCTTACCAGTATTTATCTATTATAATACTGATTTGATAAAAGGTTCTTTTCTCTTTTAACATGCTTAACTTGTCCTAGAGCTATTTCAACTTCCCTAATGGATTGGCCAAACCCTCCTAGACTGGGAAATTGATTTTTTAACTTTTGCAAACTTTCATATAATGTATATATTTTCGTTTGTAAACAGCTCTTTACACTCTAATGTTTTTCATTTATCTTTTCTTGTTGTTATTCATCTAAGGGTAACATTTTATGATGTTCTATGTTAAATCCTTCTTTATCTGACTTTCAAGTGAAATCTTTGTTTATCACTAAGGTTGTCAATTTCATAGTCTGGATAAGTGGTACCTTATCCCTGTATCTCTTGATCTATTACAGTCGCATTCCTATCGCTTTTTCTCAAACTACAAATTACTACTATAAGTATAGCTAGTTATCATTGTTACTACAAAGTTTAGTTTGCTTAAGCAGACCTTTTTCCCTTTTCACACTATTCTGCTATATTTCCCTCTGCTCGTCCATTTTGTTTCAGTTCCCGTTATCTTGTATCATACAACAGAAAATGGAGTGCTCTGGAATCTCCCTTAGTCGTTAATCATTCGTTTCCTCACATTCCAGCACTTGCTTCTGGATCTGAAGCTTCAACTCTGAAGTTGTTTTGTGTGTTAGAAGACTTTTCTCTTTTGACTGGGCTTTCTTCCCCTTCTAAAAGTCTAATCAACACTCAAAACATTCTGTTATTTGTTCCCCTTCTTTGGGGGTTATTTCCAATTCATTATTTAATTGATGAGTTGTATACTTACGGTGCCAGACGACCAGACCACTGCCAGCAAATATTCGTTGTTCGCTCACTGCCTCTTTTTCTTGCTCTGCCATTTACTCAGACTCTAGTTTAGTGTTGAATTCTATTCTTCATTTTTCACTAAACATAGTTTCTCTTAACTTTGGTCCACCCAGAGACATACTATTATTGCTTCCTTAACTTACTAATTTCTGTCTTTCACATTTGTACACTAGAGTAAAGCTGCTCTGTTTCTTTTTATGCATTTCACTGCATTTACATTGCACTCTAGGAATAGGGTTATTGTTCTTTCTCTTGGATTTCTTTTCCAAGAATTTACTTAGTTAAAATCAAATTTCTTTTACTCCAAAATCCATTTTCAGATGGCTCTATTGTTTGATTGCTATCCTACTCTTCTCACTATCTTATCCATTTTTATTGTTAAACTTCTAAAAAGGATAAGCTGACTTCTTATTGTCTAACTTTATTATTATTATTAGACATTATCTCTAACTTGACACTTTATTGTTTTTCTTTCTTTGATTTTCTAAGTCACTGTAATACAAGGCTTCGTCCATATATTCATTCCATCTCACATAATTTTGATTTGATCTATAATAAGTATAATTATATACTTCACTTGCATACTGCGATTTCATTTAATTCAGGAGTACAGCATAAAGCTTTATATACAACTATATGTTTCTCTGAAAGTCAATCTTCTTACTCCCTTTGAATGAACTAAGTAGCGTAATTACATTTACACGATTGAGGTCTAAACCAACTAGTTATCTATTCTTCTAATGCTCTTATAATCACATTTGCAGATGCCTCTTTTAAGGATTTTGCCCAAATCCGACTTGAAAATTCATCTACTGCTATCAGCATGAATTTATTTCCTGACCTTGATTTAGGATTTAAAGGTCCAGCTATATCTAATGACCATTCTTGACTAACTCTTTCTGGTGTAATTTTACCATAGTCATTTCTTATAGCTTCATTGTATCTTCTTTGCATACAATTTTTACATTTTAGTCCTATTTGTCTATATTTTTCCTCTAATTGGCAATAGTTATATAATTTTCAGATGGTTTATACGGGGATTTTTCATGTATTTTTCATGTATATGTATTTTCTAAACAGTGTTATTCTTGTTTTCTCTGACTACAATTATTCTTCTTAATTTTGCTAACTTGTCTACCTCTCAGTTTCCTTGAGCTACTTCTGTGTCATCTGAGGAATGTATAGTTTGATGAATAACTATCGGATCTAACTCTCTTATTAGATCATAAATTTCCTTCTAGTTCACTATGTTCAACAGGTTTTCCACTAAATTTTCCCTATATGTCTACGTTCTCATTTATTCTTGTTTTAACATATTTGCTATCTTTTATAAGAATAACCTAAGCTTTTATTAGCTTATTTTAATCTTACACAAGCTTTTAATAAAGCTATTACCTCTGCAATTTGAGTTATTCCGAGGACACAGCTCTCGTCTCTTAACTCTTCTCCTTTCTTTACTTGTATGATAAATGTCCAATGAGCTATATTAGCGTCCACGAGAGTTTTTGACCTATCTGTGTACACTGTTATTCCTTTAAACACGGTTACTTTCATTTTCTGACATTTTTCTCTACCTCTATTTTATTTTATAGTTTGAACCTAACCAATCACTGTCATCTCAAATTCTGGGCTTTCGGATCTTTTATTTTTCATTAAATGTCCCGTTATTGCTTCATCTATGTTAATTAATATCTTCTGTCCTTGTGCTAGATCTTAACATTCTGCATATCTCTTACTAATTTCTGCTAGTTTCTTCTTGATAGGTAAAACATTTTTTCTCTGGATTTTTCCAGCTTTCACATCTTTTACAAATTAGTATTTGTAATTACTACTTTCATTTTTTGTTATTAAATAATAACCAGTTAAATCGCAATCTAAATTTACCTTTTAAGCCTTCTTATAATTTCATCCTTTCTTCTTTGACCTAAAATTAGAATTGTGTCTTTTAAGTCTTGTAGCATTTTCTCTGCTTTTTCAGCCCAACCTAATTTACTACCTTTCATTGTAGCATATTAGTTAAGCTTTTTACTAAGCTTAAGAACTATATCCCTTACATAATTTTAAAGTCCCATCATTTGTTGTACTTTTTTAACCCTTTCTAAAGTTTTTAGATTTGTACTTCACTTTTTTATTCTTTGTGTAATTTCTCTATTCTCTGCTGATATCCAAAATCCTAAAAATTCACCCTTATCTGTCATTACTTTCTTAATGTTCGGTTTCAATCCTGCCTCCGCTTGGCGATTCACCACTTTCTTTACAGTTTTTACAAGTTTTTCCATTGTTATCAATGATTAATATATCACCACCATAAATCTCTAATTGCTTTAGTATTTCCTTATGAATAGTTTAGTAACTTCATTACGGTTTACATATTACTAAGTTTGTTGCAATTGTTTAAAAACATAATGTGTATTACTTAAAGTAAAAGCAGTTTTTTTTTTTTGATTCTTTTCTGTTAATGGAATAGACCAAAAGCCATTCGCTAAATCTAGCTTTAGTTAGAAATCTTCCATTTATAACCTTTTAACTGTGTCTCTAGCATTACTTACATAACGTCTATCTGGTTTCATTACTCTGTTCAATGCTTTACGATCTGTAACTAGTACGTTTTGTCTAGTTTTGGTACTAATTGTATGGGACTATTTTTTATCGCAGACTTAACTTCTTTAAGTACTCCCTGTTCTACTAGCTCATCTATTGTTTGATTTAATTCTTCTTTGGCCATTTTAATCTATTGGATATTGCCTTTGAGGCTTATGTATTCCACCTATTATTTCATGCGCCTATTTATCACTTACTTTTCCACACTCATTTTTATATTTCCTATACGGAGCTTTTCCCATGAATTGTATTAATTCATTTTTCGCTTCTTCTGATCCTATCATTTTGTTTCATATTCTATTTAATTCGTGTTCGATATCTACATTTTTTTTTTTTTTTTTAATCTCAGGACCTTTTTTTTTAGATCTCTAGCAGCTACTAAGTTTTCTATACCCTTTAACATCTTAATGCCGAATTTATCTCCTATTTGTTTCTTTTCTATATTTATATTATAAGCTTGAATTAAAATACTGTCTGTAAATTGTATTGGCTCTGTTATAGTGGTCACATCTGCTCCTGTATCCAAAAATACTCTCCTTCTAAATCAACAAATAAATGTTCTTCATATGCTATTACTCTCTGGTCACAAATGTTCCGTTTTTACAGACCAAATGTCCTTCATTGTGGTACTTTTTGTTTTTTCTCTATTACTCCTGTTTCATTCCCTACATTTGACTGCATATCTTTTTAGACTATTGTCTTTATCAAAATTATTATTATTATTATTTTTTAAATAGTTCTGTCTAAGATGAGAGATCTACTGCCTGAACACACATTAAATTTGATTCTTCTGTTTTACACTTTTGAATCACACGGCTTCTTTCTTCTGGAGTCATTTTTCTTCATCTATCTTCTGAAATATAATTTGATTTTCCAGGATTACTTCCTATGTCATTTTTTCCTATTCTTGTATTATTTTTCTCCCTGATTTTCATACTCTGTTTTTTTTTTTTCTGTAGTACCTCTGTGTTTTTTTTTTTTTTTTTTTTCTCTCTCTCTGTCTAATTTGAAAATGAGAATTATATGTTTTCCCTTCACTCACTTTTGTATTCTGCTTTTTCAACAGATTAACTTTTTTGTTTTTGCCTACGCATATTTTGGGATTCTTCTTTTCACTATTCTTACATGGTGATAACTCAGATCAAATTAGCTAGTCTCTCTTCTATTTATTTCTTAGCTACAGTATTCTAAAATTGCTATTAACTTATATCCGCCTGGAATATTTCATCCTACATCTCTTAATAACCTTACTTTATCTTTCATAGGTATCTCTTCTTCTATCGATAACCATACACTTAACTCTGGAACTTGATCTTTGGACGCGTTTATTAACATTTCCTTCCATTGCGTATGTTTGTCCTCTGTCACGGTTAAATTCCTCACCCTCTCTATAACTGTTGCTGAAATTGCATGACCTGTACATGTATGGACTAAAGCGAGTTATAGCTCCGCAACCTAAATTTGCATTTTCTGCCGCTTTTATAATCCGATCTGTATAAGCATTATGATTTTCTCCTGCCTTTTTAGATCCTATTTGCTTTCTAACTGCCTCCGTTAACTGAAGTTCTAATAACTTTGCCTGTATATCATTTTGCTCCTCTCTACTCTGTGTTGGAGTTGTAAATTCTAATCGCTTCGCTGGAATCTCCCACATTCCGATTTCTAGTTTTGCTATAGCCTGCCGACCCCGCACAGTATTCAACTCCCTCTTTATTTGCCTTAGTTCTGCGTTTAACCTTTTTATCTCTCTAACTATTTTCTGTTAATTTCAAACCCTTTTGGCATATAATTTGTTTTCCTATTTTTGACCATTCATTTTACCTCGCTTATCTTAGTGGCAAAAGGTGACTGGCTTGCTGTTCGCATTTGCCTGTAAGTTAAATTATTTTCAGGAACAATCTTCCTAACTCATTTTCCTCTTAAATCTCTTCCTTTCTTATTACTAGTGGAATCTTTATACTTAGTTACTTTAATTTCTATTTCTTACTGGTTTTTCGGAGCTCCCTTCTATCTCTCTGTGGCAGAAACTGCCGTTCAGGGGTTTTTATTGCTCCCTTTCTCTCATTGTAAGTTTGTTTTTAATTTTCTCTATTCTTGTTGTTCATTAACAGGCTTATTTTATCCAATGCCTTTTCTACTTATTTTTTCTAGTTAGCATTCCTTTATCACTGCCATTCCAAAATGTCTAAACTGTCCTATTCTTATTAAGGTTAAGTGTATTATTTTAACCTCTCTACTAATTGCAATTTCAATCAAGGACTACATTATTGTTTTATCTTTTAATTTTGAGTATTTTATAGTACGCAACTTCGCCATGCAGTCTGTCATTACGGCATGCATTACAAAATTCCAGTAAGGCGATCCAGTCGTAATTCTAAAGGATCCTGGACTCTGCATACCTAACTATTTTTGTGTATTTTCTATCTCTCTTTTACGCCTGTTCTTCTAGCAATCTAGAAACGGCACTTATCTGTACGGGTTCTTTTTCAATAACCACAATTCCTCCTCTAGTTTCTTCTATTAAACCATCATACATTATAAATTCAATTTTGCCAATTTTTAATCCCTGTTTATTCAGTCTAATTGCCGATCCTGGCTCTGGCATTATTAAGCTCTCTCTATTACTATTCTCATCCTCTTGTTTTCCTGAAAGATTTCCTTCTTCAGGTTTTAAGCTAATTGTTTCCTTATCCTCTTTTTTTACTACTCTCCATTTTTACCTGCTTTCTTAGCACTGTGTTACGTACTCTATTATTACTATGTTATTTTTTATTGAATAAAAATTCAATATAATTAAAACTGAGAATCACTATCTCATTTTTCTTAAACTTTACAGTTTTTAATGTCTCTGGATGGTTACCAAATTATCCCAAATCGTTTTTTCTTCTTTAAACCAACATTCTCTTCTTTTACGGCACTACTCTAACATACGCGTATTTAAGAATCTTTAGTCCTGCATACTTGTATGTTTCGGGGCCTCACCATCATTTAGTGGAGCGTCCCCCACTTGACAGTTTTATAGCCCCTTCTAAGTTTCACAAAAACTTAGCTAATCTCAGGAAGCGCTTTCCCTTCAGAGATTTTTAGTTTTGTGCGCGCACACAACCCTTTATGGGTCGTATAAATAACTCGTTTTGAATTATTTTTAGTTTTCGAGTTTCCTATAGGTTTTCCCTACCTATTAAACTCTATATTTTTGTGCCTAAATCGTATTAGCTGAGTTGAGCAAGTGATCATTGATCCTGGCCAGAAATCAATGGTCAATATGCCCCCCCAACACGTTGGGCGCCATGTTTTGCGGTGCTCAATTTCCTACACCTTCTACCTTATTTTGTTTATTCTCAGGTTAGGTAAAGATAGTCGAATCTGCCCTATCGTATAAGTAATTTTCATACTCACACCATAGGCTTCAGAAGACTCCTCCGTGGTCTGTTCAGTTCAAGTCTATCAATCAGAGTCTTTTGGCAGGCAGGCTTCTTGGTTATAATAAAGTATAATTTTATTGTCTATAGGTTATATATTTTACATACAAATACTACTATATAAAATAAAGAAATATAAAAGAAAATAAATTGCTATCTTAGTCGTTCGAAGGCTTCAATGGCAGGTCGTCATGGCAGGTCGTCTGGCACCGGAGAAGCTGTTGCAGAACCAGCATCTGATGCCCTCTTCGTACTTCAGTCTTTTATACCCAGCAGGTGCATTCCAATGTCCTTTTTGGAAATCCCCTAAGAAAGTACCTTTAAAACCTCTCTGCATCTTCGCATTCTTTCTTCTCCGGATTCTTCTCCTCTGCTTCACTCTACGCCTGTCTACTACAGAACACTCGACGGTAACATTTGAATTCCTCTTGGTCATTCTTTTTAGCAAAGCTCTTTCTAATACATGTTTGTTTCCTATCTATGTTCTTGCTAGTACATGTTATAAACCTTTTCTTAATAAATGCTTTAAAACAACAAGTATGGTGTTTTACTTAATAAACTACTTTCAATAAAACGTATACAATACAAATGTGTGGTGTCTTTCTTAATAAACTACTTTCAATAAAACGTATACAATACAAATGTGTGGTGTCTTTCTTAATAAACAACTCTCAATAAAACGTATACAATACAAATGTGTGGTGTCTTTCTTAATAAAGCTAACACAATACAAGTGTTATATAGAAGAAAAGGACATACTTGCAACAGGAAAATTGCATATTTCATTAACACAGACAATATTCTTTTGCAAGTATTTACAAGTTAATTCTTGTCTTACACGGATCTTTAGTTTAAACTTGCAAACGCCTCCCATGACAACCTGAACGCCCCCCTTTCAAAAATCTTGCGTCCAGCGCCCCCCGATGCTCCTCGAACGCCCCCGTTGAGAAACACTACATTACAGTAGCTTGATCAGAATCGTAAAGGGACATTAATTTACAAGACAGAATCAGAAACTCATGTAATTTGTCCACAAGACTTTATTAAGGACTAACACGTAACTAATCTAAACTAACAAACATACAATCGCTCATACATGGAGGAAGGGCAAGTCAGATTGGATGAATGGAGCCATTAGAGAAACAAGAAAAATGAGGCTATGAAAAGAGTCAGTTAACCACCTGAATGAAACCATCAGTGCCATTTTACAACTGGGTTTACAAATTAAACCTTTTAAACAAATTAAACAAATATGTTTGTTAAGTTAAATATATAGTACTTGCATTGCCTTGGTCGTTGACGAGTGTTTGGATGTAGTCTCGGATGAAAGTCTTGATGGTTTCAAGGTTTTGGACTTGGGATCACATTTTTCTGGGTTAAAGGAGCGATGAATTTCAAAGGTGTGCTGACTCTGTGGTGATTGGGAGTTTCTTTCAAAGTGGAAAGTGAAGAAGAATTATGAGCTGAGAGAGAGAGAGAGAGAGGGAGACCCCGCTGAAATCCTGAGATCTTTGGGGAATGAAAAGACAGGCTTAGGGTTCTGGAGAGTTCTAGCTTATTTTCTTCATCTTCCTAGGAGTTTAAGGCCTCCCAGGTGCAGAAGCATCGACTCTGGTCCTTATCAACCAGAAGATGGCAAGGTAATGAGACACGGGACTAAAAGAACTGAGAAAAGCCTGGAGAATTTAGGCAAGTCACTGTGTGAAGCCTTTATCTTCTATAGGGGTCACACTTAGGAGATACAGTTAATTGGCAGGCCAGGTTAATTGATCATTGGGTGGCTAGAGAGCCAATGGTGACTTTTGCTTTTGGAGGGAAAGTTTACGACTCTTTGTCTGTAAGCATGATATTTGCATAAGTACTGGGATTGGTTGTTCATGTAAAAACTTTTTATAAAACTATTATAACACATGCATAAAAACATTACACAATACAAAAGACAAAATGAATGAACAGTCGTAACATACACAATGATCTGAGGATATGTGTGTTCATTCACAGAAAGGTTTTTCTAAGAATTAATGAAAGAAGTCAGTTCCTATGGCAGTATGTGTCCTTTTTAGAGTATTAGTTGGGGAAAAATTTTCTCTGCATACTTTTGAGTCTTTAAGATTTTCTGGTCTGGCAGAGGAGTCCTGGATGCCATAGTAAGACCATTTGTAGACATCATGGCAGCCAGTGTTGTGGATTGGGTGAAGGGGGGTCTGTGATCATTTGTTAATCTAATGAAAAATTGATTACTTTGTAAATCTAATGAACAACGGTGTCTGATTGGTCTGGACCCTACATTGTTTTTTCCGAGCAACACATAGGCAACAAAGATTGTCGGTTTGTAGAGTAATTTACAACAGCTTCAGATGTGGCTCAACCAATCAGAATCAAGGACCAAAACTGTTTTATACATTTTGGTTGAAACTCTTTCCACACTGAGGAGATCTGTCAGCCTTCTCTCTATTATGAATTTTCATGTGCCTGTTAAGATTTCCTTTATGAGTCAAACTCTTTCCACACTGTTGGCAGGTAAAAAGGCTCCCTCTATTGTGGATATTCATGTGCTTGTCAAGGTGTTCTCGTTGACTGAAACTGTTTCCACATTGACTGCATGTGTAAGGCTTCTCTCCAGTGTGGATCTTCATGTGCCTGTCAAGGTTTCCTCGGTTACTGAAACCCTTTCCACATTGATTGCATGTGAAAGAGTCATCTCCTGTGTGAATTCTCATATGACTTTCAAGGATTACTTTTCGAGTGAAACTCTTTCCACACTGTTGGCAGATGAAAGACTTCTCTCCAGTGTGAACTTTCATGTGGACTTTAAAGTTTCCTTTGTGACTGAAACTCTTTCCACATGGTTGACAGATGAAACGCCCCTCTCCAGTGTGAATTTTCTTGTGGACTTTAAATTCTCCTTGTTCATTGAAACTCTTTCCACACTGTTGGCAGATGAAAGGCTTCTCTCCAGTGTGAACTCTCATGTGGACTTTAAGGTTTCCTTTTCAAGGGAAACTCTTTCCACACTGTTGGCAGATGAAATGCCTCTCTCCAGTGTGAATTTTCTTGTGGACTTTAAATTCTCCTTGTTCATTGAAACTCTTTCCATGATGAAAGCAAGTTCTTGTCAAACTCCTAGTTCTTGTCTTTTGAGCTTTTTTTTGAATAGATGTATTTTCCGACTGTAAGGAACAAAATGATTTTTTTCCAGTTATGAAAACATGAAGATTCTCAAACTGATCTTTCTCTTCAGTTTCATTCAGTATTTCTCTCTTTTCTTTCAGTGCTGTTGGGTCTAAGGTGGAAAAACAAATAAATAAAAGTTAACCCCAGTTTAATGCCACAAAGCAGGTAACACCAAAACATGTAGATACTGTATGTAATGCATGTATGCTAGATCTCATATCATGGTGTCCAAACCTGATCATAGTTGGCTGGTGTCCTATAGAGTTTAAGCTGGCTGCTATACAATTTATCCAATCTAATAAAAGTTTAGGAAACCTAGATAAAGACTTATCTCAATTATGTATCTCAATTATGTATCCCAATTATATAATGAAGTATCCCACTGTATAATTCACAGAGAGGTCCTTGCAGCAAAAACTCTTCCTGCGGAGTTGAACGCAGGGCTTCAAACAGCAACACAGATTGTAAATTTCATAAAGACCCTTCCCACAAAATCAAGACTGTTTTTGGCCTGTTGTGCAAAGAAATGGAGTCAGAATATGAATCTTTACTTTTGCACACAAAGGTAAGATGGCTCTCCAGAGGGAAAGTATTGCAGCGGATATTTTCATTGCGTGACGAACTGAGGATTTTTCTGCTTGACTGTGGATCTTCTTTTGCAAGCTTTTTTACTGACGCTAAGTGGCTCACAGAAATTGCACACCTGTCTGACATTATTGATAGACTTAATACCCTTAATTTGTCTCTTCAGGGCCCGAATTCCAACCTGCTAACAATGTCCTATAAAATTGTGGGGTTTGTGAAGAAACTAGAGCGATGGAGAGGGCAGGTTGATGGGGGAATTTTAGACATAGTCCCGACACTGGATGAATTTCTCACTGAAAATGAGCTCAACTGGGATGTTACAAAAAAAAAAAATCACTCTCCATCTGCAAGCCCTGTCTTCACATTTCATTAAGTATTTTCCTGAGCAGCATAGTTGGAACCAGTACGACTGGGTTCATAACCCCTTCGTCGAAAGCACACCGAGTCTGTCATCAAATCAGCAGGATGCCCTTCTGGACCTTTCAAGTGACCGTACTTTGAAGACACTGTTCGACTCAACCACACTGTCAGAATTCTTGCTGGCAGCGGAGACGGAATACGCTGAACTTGCAAGACTTGCAATTGATGTACTTTTGCCTTTTGCCTCAACTTGGCTTTGCGAAGCAGCATTTTCTGTGTTTACTTACATCAAAACGCAAGTATTGCTCACGCTTATTGACAGTGGAGGATGATTTACGGTTAGCCATATCGGGAATACAACCACGGATTGGCATGTTGTGCTCTCAGAAACAGGCTCAGCCATCACATTGAAACAGGTAAAATAGTTATACATTTATTTTTAAATGCAATTAATGCTACGAACTCGATACGCAGCAAATAAAATGTGAATGATGTTTGCATATGCATTACTTTCGGCTCGCGGGAGGGCCAATGAAATTAGACAAACTTGGGGGGGGGGGGCGTATATCCTAAAAGGTTAAAAACCCCTGTTCTAGGGGATCAAATGCAAAAAATAAAAGAAAGGCAAGGAAAAGGGACAAACTCCCTGCTCAACCGTCAGATGAAAAATTCGTCACACAATAATTCTTTCTTAGGTTTTATTACGATGCAATAATGTTAGCCAATCATAAAAATGGGAGTCCCAACAACGTTCCTGGAGCCCCCCAACAACACGGTATGTTTTTGAATCGAATAGTTTCTTAAATCAATCACTCTGTACAGTCTGTCAACATTTGTTCTTCAAGCCATTAAAGGCTGTATCAGCGATTTCTAGCCTAAAAATAAAGTGTCAAATTCAGCTGACCTTTTTTCACGATCCGCTCGCTGCCTGCCCCATAAATTGTCTGTGAAAAAAACGCGTCTCTCTGGTCAGCCTAGGGTCCGAGATATGCCAAAAAAACAATCGGCACTACAAACCTTTACACAGAAAAACAAACATTGTTCCAACCAATCAGCGTCAGGGGTTTGGTGTTGTGGACTTTCGCTCCACCTCCCTCACATCCCTGCACCAGTAGGAAAGTCCACAACACCAAACCCCTGACGCTGATTGGTTGGAACAATGTTTGTTTATGTGTGGAAAGTTTGGTAGTGCCGATTGTTTTTTTGGCATATCTCGGACCGTAGGCTGACCACAGAGACGCGGTTTTTTCACAGACAATTTATGGGGCAGGCAACGAGCGGATCGTGATGAAAGGTCAGCTGAAATTGACACTTTGTTTTTCAGCCTAGAAATCGCTGATACAACCTTTAAGTGCTACAAATCTACTTTAAAGACACAACGAACAGCAGCATGATTTGCTGAAGCAGCCCACTCTGTGGACATTTAATCATACGTATGCTGCTGGTGTGGATCCAGTTATACAGATTGTATGCGGATTAATTTAGATGTAACCAGGCTGTTTTAGTTGCTTACCAAATACTTTAAATGAACAACTGTAGGCAGCATGCAGTATCCAAATATGACTACTCACATTTCAAGGTTTGCTTTTGTGCAAAATACAGGGTTATTACACCTTTTCCAAAGTAAAATTCAAGCACTTTCAAGGTGCATTTTCAAGATTTTCCAGCACTGTGGTAAATTACATATTCACATACATGAGTTCTTAATTTTAAATCATGTTATTGTGCTATTAAATGTCTGGATTGCATATAACATTGCCTAATACAGGGCTGCCAACTCTCACGCATTCAGCGTGAGACTCACGCAATTGACACTTTTCACACGCTCTCACGCCACACATCCATTTTCTCACGCAGTCAAAAGCACCCTCAGTTAAAACTAATAATAAGATATTGGCTAAACAGATTTGGACAAAGCTCCAGTGCGTATTTGTGTTTGTGCTCTGGAAATCGCCAAAAGACGTGTTTTCGTAGCGCTGAGCAATGTAGCCAATCACAGACATATATGTTGATCTAGAACGCCTGTAATTGGCCATTGCGTTCTGAATTCACTCACCTCTAAACGCCAGATTGCATTTGCCAGTCCTCTCGCTGTAAATAAACGGTTCATTGATAATAAAAGGACTTTTGCGATTAACTGAAGCGACACGTTTTAGTGATTATCAATGAAGGGCTATTGCGCACTCCAAGGCTACGTATAATCCGTTTAGAATTTGAATAAAAGTTTTGTTTTTCGTCCTGCTAACAGCTGTATACCCGGTACAAGAAGCAGAATTTCGGGAGTGATAAATCCCTCATGAATGAAGGATTAATTTTCGAATATGAGAAAAATATAATTTCTCAGAACAGCAGACTACAGAAAAATATTTGAATTTTATTTAAAAATAACAAATAATTTCACAATGCTGAAGTCAGACCAAATTTTAATAAAAAAACTGCTCATGCGAACGTGTGTAGCACCTTTTTTGTTTCATGATTTAAAATGCAGTGTTTAGTTCTAATTTTCAATTTATTAATATTTTTTTAACTGCAAAAACATTTCATTGCCAGAAAAAAAAATATTTATGGCTGGTAAATTCTCTCAAATCACCAAAAAATGTCGCTTGTATCATGAATAAAATGGCAGATATGGCAAAAAGTTTTAGGCCGTGCTTGTAAGTGTAGAAATTACAACTAAAGTATTGTAATTCCCCTACTGTAGAATAAGAGAAAATAACATACTGGTGAAATACTCATTTTTATTTACTTTACAGAATTGTTTTCCAATATTACTGTCGTTGGAATAATAATATAAAATTATTATTATTATTATCATTATTCTTTTTTCAAATTATTTTTTATTCTAATATAGACTGAGACACTATATCACAACTAATAAGAGGATTAAGTCCCCTTTAAACCTCAAGATCAAGTCAATTCACCAGCTTTTTTCTTTGTTTAGTTTTCACACTGAAACTGTATTGGAGCTCTGAATTGTGAACTCTCAAAGTACACCAGATAGATGAATTTAACTGTAAAATGTACAAAATTTTCTTACGGGGGAGCATGCCCCCGGACCCCCCTAAAGACACTGCTGTGGGAATTCTAACGCCAAGCTGAACTCAAAAGTTGGCAGCCCTGCCTAGTATAAATAGCAAACATACAGTATACAAATTATATAACTTTAAATATTTAACTAATATAATTTACTGAGTACCTGCAGTATTTTAAAAATGAAATGTAAAGGCTTTTTAAGACCTGCACAAATAATAGTAGTACTATATGAGTGGAGTAGGCAATGTCTGTGGTAACATATTAATGACTGGTATAAAATGACTGTAAAGAAATATAACACTAACCTAAAATTCTAAAACTTTCTAAAACTTGAAAGTTTTTCACAAATACATTTACATTTGAGCTTAAAAGTATTAAAAAGGTAGTCAAAAAGAAACTATAAAATTAATAATGAAACTTAACTACCCCAAATAAACATAGAAAATCAGATAGGAGTCTGAATGTCAATCAAAAATATTTTTAATTCACAAATATCAAGGAATTATTTTTTTTCCCACTATTTACAGTGCATCTGCAGAATTTTTAAATATCAATGTAAGGCAATTTATGACCCTTTTTAAGAGCTGCACAAGTAAAATGAGCAGTATGAGTGGGGTTGGACAATATACGGTAACATATTAAGCCATAAAATTACGAGATTTATAATTCAGATTTTCACAAAACAAAACATCTAACAATGGCATTTCAGCCTTTATAACTTTAAAATGGATAAATCAAGTATAATTTGTTACTTTTTTTAAAACATAAATATTACTGTCTTAATTGTTTAGATTTTTAGCATTAACTTCTTTCACATTTACAACTCTTATGTGTTTGCTGCATAAAAACATGGGTCGATATTTGTAATAATCTGACTAAAAACTGCTGAAAATTCGCAGATTCATTCTCTGCCACGAGGGGGCGCTTTAGGAGCACTGAAACATTATGGTTTCTCTAGTCTCAGCCTCAGACGTCACGCCCACGGAACGTTGGCTAAACGTCTGATGCATATGGTACACTTAACTGGAAACACTTCAGGAATGTCGAAGTCATCATCTGATTAGTTGAATTTGACCGGATTTCCGGAACACGCGAGTGTCGCGTTTATTTTCGGTCCGCCGGGAAACAACGCGCAGACTGGTTTACTCGGCGTTTTGCTAAAAGGTGCTTATGCAGACGCCGTTGTTGTTAAACACATTTGCGACGTTCGCAAACAAATTACTGACTTACTGCTTGTTCTCCCCCTTCTTCGTTAACTTTCAATGCTGGTTATTTCAATGACTGACTTGTTGCACGCCAGTCTGTTGTTGGGGGGGCATTTCTACACCCCGAAACGTGACGCTGAACGAAACGAACTGTGATTGGTTGTTTGACATGTCGGTCACACGGCCTTATAGGCGGGCCTTGGCCAATTAAAGCTGCAATGAATTCCAGACCTTCAGCCGTCAGTCTGAAGGTCTGGCTACGCGAGACTATGGTTTCTCTAGTAACGGCTGTACACTGTTTTATCAGACATGACATGAAAAGGCCAACGACACCTTTGTGAGGACAGTCGGTTCCTCTGTACTTTGAAACCTGCAGCGCGCATAGTTATTCAATGACATTGCCTTTTGAAGTTTAATCCAGCCCTATCGCGATTCTTGTCTTTCCATCCTGTAAGACCTGTAACTGTAAGACCTCTTAAACTTATAATTAAGCCTTTTCTTATACTATTTAATATATTTAAAACTTTTTATGACCTTAAATTTGATACAACTAAATGGAGGAGTGTTTAAGGACCCGAAAGAGCCCTCTACTCTAAAATAGTCTAGAAACATTTTGGTTAGCCCGACTGGAAAACACAATAGCCCGGCACGTCGGGCTGGCAATTTTGCGAGCCCCAAATTCTCGTTTTAAACATAATTCGTATTTGTTGTTTTCAAGCCATCACGGACTGATGCGACAACCTCCCGGCATGCGCGCATCAAGATAGAGCGGCGGATCACACTACAGCCACACCTGCAGATTCTAGCGGAGCTGATTGTTTGGGGGTTTTTTTCTTTTCTTTTCTTTTACATATTATAAGCCTAGCAAAAAATAACTATTTAGTATGAAAGCAAATTAATATGAAACCGATGCAACTGCATATTCAAGCACTTCATCCAAAATCCAAGCGTTTTTCAAACCTTGAAAACACTACATTAAAATTCAAGCATTTTCAAGGAATTCAAGTACTCGTATGAACCCTGAAAATAACAAAATGAGTAATTTTTTACTTTTGCATAATTAGCCAAAGTGCTTGAAATAAATGGTTTTAATATTAGAAGCAAATATTGGGTTTATACATATATACACAACATTGGCTATGTTTCCATCCAAAGATGCGAATTAAATTTATGCGCAAAACTGGAACATCGCATAAAACATTTGCGCATAAAGCACGGTTTCCATCCAACGAGAAAAAGAAAACAAAATCGTTACTTTCTGATAAACTTGCAGTAAATATCACAACAACAACAACAAAAAACTAGGAAAAGTCATGAAAATAATAATTTTCAGATTTCCCCAGCGGTTAATTGACGTGTGAGAACACGGGCAGTACCGGTATCACAAAGGGAAAAGGTTGAGGGATAGTTTTCTCTCGTTTCCTCGCTTTTAAAAGCTTGTAAATGTCCGTAAGCACAGGGCTCGACATTAACGCTTGTCCGCTTGTCCGGGACAACTGGATTTTGTGAATGGGCAAGTGAAGGAGAATTTCTACTTGTCCGACCGGACAAGTAACCTGATTAAAACATCAATAACAAACAATAACTAGCGCAGCAACGAAACTTTGGTGAGAATGATTCTGATTGTATTACTTACAGTGTAAACGGTGACTGAAAATGGACGGTATCAAGTATCAAGCTCATGCAGCCTATCTGAATTATGAAAATTTTCAAACTAATAGGCGCAACAGAATACACAAAGAAACAAACATACTGCGGTAGAAAAAAAAGATAAATATTGTATAGCATATTATATAGGTTAGCACCATTACGATGGCAAACGTGACATTGATTTTATACAACAGTAGTTCAATAAACTAGTAGGTAATATTAACTGACTTACATTTTAGACACATCACTGGCCGTTTTTGTTAACGAAATAGTTATAAGTAAAGACACATCAGAACAGTCGCGAATCTGAGAAACACACAGCGCCGTTTCAATACTGAATGATTTAGCATTTTAATTTAATGAATGGGGTGAGTCAGTGAACGAACTGGTTAAATCTGTCTATGGTTGAATCCGTGACTCGCTCATTCATTGAGACGGTGACTTACTGCCATCTATTGGTGGTTCGGTTTCATATTTAAAAGTATTGCATTTTTTCAACATTTTAGATGTACAACATTAATCGTATAACATTATTTATGTATTTGCAGTTTTACTGTGTAAATGCATTTTTGGAACCTCTTAACTTCATTAAACAGTCTAAGTAAATACATTTAAATAGCATTTTCGATGTGGGCTGGGTTTTTCCTATGCATTGGAAAGATGGAGTTTGTTGATACTGATTTAATCTGAATGGTAACCATACAGAGTCTAGTTATTCTGATTGAATGTATTGATAAAATTTCAGAATTTAATGTAAATGATGACACATTTAGTAAGGTTAGGAAAATAAAGTTAAAAAGTGTCCTAGAAATCAATTTAAGGCAAATATCACAAATATTCTGATTAAAGTAAGACTTTATAGAGTAGTGATGAAACTATCGTCGCTGTTTCGCTGTTTCCCTGCTTCCTGTTTGCCTCGCTGCAGAGTGGTCTGTTTGTTTGTAACGTTAGCTCTCTGCAGCTTCGTTTTTCTACTGGATTTTCTACTGGATTCTCTATCTTATTGTTAATTCTGCCGTTTTAAATTGATAGATATAGCTTAATTTAATTTCTGGTCTTATCCATCAAACTAATCTGACTAATTTGATTGTTCGCCTTACTCTATAATCACGAGTGCAGCACGTTAGCATTCCATAGCCGGTTAATTTGCCGCTCGCACTCCATTCACGCTTTTAACTCTTGTTGACTATTTTTAGCATTGCGCTGGCCGGTTAACTTGCCATCTGCGTTCCATTCACGTTTTTATTTATTTTTTCTCGTGTTTAATATCATTAGTACTCTTTTAGCCGGTTCCGTTCCATTTTTTCTCCCCCTGATCTGTTCTTCAGGAACTCTAACAACATTGGTAAGTTGAAATCATTCTACAATCACGGTGAGTAATGGCTTCTTCTCCTACAATTGTAGTCTGCACTGCTTGCCACATGTATAGCTTATCTATCTCTGTCAGCAGTGAGCCTTATACATGTGATAAATGCAGGAATATAGTCAGGCTGACAGAGAAGATTTCAGAACTAGAGTCACGCATCCAAACTTTAATGGAGGATAGTAAGAATGTGAGGGCCTTAGATACGGTTTTGGATGTGACTAGCTCAGAAAGCCCTGTACATTGTTCGGTTCCGGTAACAACGCCCATGCAGCAGGGCAATTGGGTGACTGTGAGGCGGCATAGTCGCGGGTCAAAACACCGCTCTTCCGTTCCGATCAGAACATCAAACAGGTTCTCCCCACTCAGTGAAGCACCCACTGAGAAACCTGATGAAAGTGCTCTAGTAATTGGCGATTCTATTGTACGGAACGTGAAAATAGATACACCAGCCAACATAGTCCAATGTTTACAGTCGGAGATCACTAAAAATAATGTTAAAGAGGTGTGTGATCTTGCAAGTACGATGTCAGACACTGTAATATGCTCTGGTCCCCTCCCGGCTTACCGTGGTGACGAGATTCACAGTAGACTGTGGTCACTCCATGGCTGGATGTCAAAGTGGTGCCCGCGAAATAACATAGGTTTCATAGACAATTGGACAAGCTTTTGGGGCAGACCTGACCTGTTGAAAAGAGATGGTCTTCATCCCTCCGGATGTGGAGCATCTCTTCTATCTAGAAATATGGCACATAGTCTTAGAGTTTGCACTTGACTCACTGGGGCCCAGGTCAGGAAGCAGACAGACTGGCTAAACCGACCGTCTGCTAGCCGCCTCACGTCACAGAAATCAGTTAATTCTCTGCACATAGAGACCCTTTCACCTAGATATCACTCTATAGAGACTGTGTCTGTTCCCCGAGCTAGAAAATACAAAAAACGCCTGAATCAAATCAGGACCAACAATTTAATTAATGTTCAACTAATAAAAAATATATATAATACAGAGAAACAATTGATAAAGCTTGGCTTATTGAATATCAGGTCCCTTTCTACGAAAGCACTTTTTGTAAATGATATGATCACTGATCATAACCTAGATGTGCTCTGTTTGACAGAAACCTGGCTAAAACCAGACGATTACATTATTTTAAACGAGTCCACCCCCCAAGATTACTGTTATAAACATGAACCGCGTCTAAAAGGTAAAGGAGGAGGTGTTTCTACTATTTATAGCAGTATTCTCAATGTCTCTCAGAGAACGGGCTTCAATTATAACTCGTTTGAAGTTATGGTGCTTCATATAGCATTATCCAGAGAAACAAGTACTAATGATAAATCCCCTGTGACGTTTGTGCTAGCTACTGTATACAGGCCACCAGGGCACCATACAGACTTTATTAAAGAATTTGCTGATTTTCTATCCGAATTAGTGCTGGCCGCAGATAAAGTCTTAATAGTGGGTGATTTTAACATCCATGTTGATAATGAAAAAGATGCATTAGGAACAGCATTTAAAGATATTTTGAACTCGATTGGGGTTAGACAACACGTGTCAGGTCCTACTCATTGCCGAAATCATACTCTAGATTTAATACTGTCACATGGAATTGATGTTAATGGCGTTGAAATTCTGCAGCAAAGCGATGATATCTCAGATCATTATCTAGTCTCTTGTACAATCCAGATAGCTAAAACTGTTAATTCAATTCCTTGCTACAAATACGGTAGAACCATCACTTCTACTACAAAAGACTGCTTTGTAAGTAATCTTCCTGACTTATCTGAATTCCTCAGCATATCCAATAGCTCAGAAAAACTTGATGATGTAATAGAAACTATGGACTCTCTCTTTTCTAGCACTTTAGATACAGTTGCTCCAGTGCGCCTAAAAAAGATTAAGAAAAACAGTGTAACACCGTGGTATAACGATCATACCCGCGCCCTAAAGAGAAAAGTACGAAAAATGGAACGCAGCTGGAGGAAAACAAAACTAGAGGTTTTTCGTACTGCTTGGCGTGAATGTAATTTATCTTATAGGAAAGCATTAAAAACTGCCAGATCGGATTACTTTTCATCTCTCTTAGAAGAAAACAAACATAACCCTAGGTATTTGTTCAATACTGTGGTTAAATTAACTAAAAATATAGCAGCAACAGGTTTAGACATTTCCAAAAAGCACAGCAGTAATGACTTTATGACGTACTTTACCTCCAAGATAGACACTATTAAAGATAAAATTGTAACCATACAGCCGCCCGCTACAGTATCGCATCAGATAGTGCGTTGTAGATCTCCTGAGGAACAATTCCACTCATTCTCTATTATAGGAGAGGAGGAATTGTATAAACTTGTTAAATCATCTAAACCCACAACATGTATGTTAGACCCTATTCCATCAAAGCTACTAAAGGAGGTACTTCCAGAAGTCATAGATCCTCTTCTGAATATTATTAATTCGTCACTATCATTAGGATATGTCCCCAAAACCTTCAAAATAGCTGTTATTAAGCCACTCATTAAAAAACCACAACTTGACCCCTATGAATTAATTAACTACAGACCAATTTCGAATCTCCCTTTTCTGTCAAAGGTACTAGAAAAGGTAGTATCCTCACAATTATGCTCCTTCTTAGAGAAAAATGGTATCTGCGAGGATTTCCAGTCAGGTTTTAGACCATATCATAGTACTGAGACTGCTCTAATTAGAGTAACAAATGACCTGCTATTGTCAAGCGATCGTGGTTGCATCTCTCTATTAGTGCTACTGGATCTTAGTGCCGCATTTGATACTATTGACCACAACATTCTTTTAAATAGACTTGAAAATTATGTAGGCATTAGTGGTAGTGCACTGGCATGGTTCAAATCGTACTTATCTGACCGTCATCAGTTTGTGGCAATAAATGAGGAGGTATCATTTAGATCGCAAGTGCAGTATGGAGTACCTCAAGGCTCAGTGCTAGGGCCATTACTTTTTACGCTTTACATGTTACCCTTGGGAGATATCATCAGGAAACATGGTGTTAGCTTTCATTGTTACGCTGATGATACTCAGCTCTATATTTCTTCGCAGCCCGGAAAAACATATCCATTCGAAAAACTAACAGAATGCATAGCTGATATTAAAAACTGGATGGCGAATAACTTCTTACTGTTAAATTCTGAAAAAACAGAGGTATTAATTATTGGACCTAAAACCTCCACAAGTAATGACCTAAAACACAGTCTAATACTAGATGGCTGCTCTGTAAATTCGTCGTCATCAGTTAGGAACCTAGGCGTCCTATTCGATAGCAATCTCTCCTTTGAAAGCCACATTTCTAGCATCTGCAAAACCGCATTTTTCCATCTTAAAAATATATCGAAATTACGACCTATGCTATCAATGTCAAATGCTGAAACATTAATTCATGCGTTCATGACCTCAAGGATAGATTATTGTAATGCTTTATTGGGTGGTTGTTCTGCACGCTTAATAAACAAAC
Organism: Garra rufa; assembly: GCF_049309525.1. NCBI lineage: Eukaryota > Metazoa > Chordata > Actinopteri > Cypriniformes > Cyprinidae > Garra > Garra rufa. Next base: position 81,424,698 of record NC_133361.1, read on the forward strand.
TCCAGCTGGTCCAAAATGCAGCAGCTAGAGTTCTTACTAGAACCAGAAAGTATGACCATATTAGCCCGGTTCTGTCAACACTGCATTGGCTCCCTATTAAACATCGTATAGATTTTAAAATCTTGCTAATTACTTATAAAGCCCTCAATGGTTTAGCTCCTCAGTACTTGAACGAGCTCCTATCGTATTATAGTCCTTCACGTCCGCTGCGTTCTCAAAATTCTGGCAATTTGATAATACCTAGAATATCAAAATCAACTGCCGGCGGCAGATCATTTTCTTATCTAGCGCCTAAACTCTGGAACAATCTACCTAACACTGTTCGGGAGGCAGACACACTCTGTCAGTTTAAATCTAGATTAAAGACACATCTCTTTAACCTGGCTTACACATAAAATCATTAACACATTTCTATAATTCAAATCCGTTAAAGGATTGTTAGGCTGCATTAATTAGGTCAACCGGAACCGAAAACACCTCCCATAACACCTGATGCACTCGTTGCATCGTAAAAAGAATGGCATCTACGCTAATATTAGTCTGTTTCATTCTTATTCCGAGGTCACCGTAGCCACCAGATCCAGCCTGTATCCGGATCAGATGGTCACTCCAGTCCCCCGGATCCAGTCCGTACCCAGCTTAGATCATGGATCACCACCTAGAGATGACTTCAATAGCCATGGATGTCAACCAGATGAGCTCCAAGGCGGATCACCAATAAAGACCTCGCCAACCTTGACGGCCATTGGCACTACACCACAGGATCCTGATGAGTTCTCTACAATCAGACATTGGTACAAACTGTTGTTTGGTCTGGCCAGAGGAGAACTGGTCCCCCGACTGAGCCTGGTTTCTCCCAAGGTTTTTTTCTCCATTTCTGTCACCTGTGGAGTTTTGGTTCCTTGCCGCTGTCGCCTCTGGCTTGCTTAGTTGGGGACACTTTCCAGCGATATCGTACACTATTTGAACTGAACGGACGATGATATCACTGAATTCATTGATGAACTGCTTTTAACTGAAAATTGATTGTTACAATAATGCGTTACTTACACACTATTGTGCTGTTTAAATACTGTGCAGTTGCTTTGACACAATCTGTATTGTAAAAGGCGCTATATAAATAAAGGTGACTTGACTTGACTTGAGAGAGGAGATGCTGGAACAGTGATGGACTGATGTACCAGTTGTCCATATAGATGACGTGGCCCTTTCCTAGGTAAGGTGCAAGTATGGTCATTACAACTGAACCAGAAATGCCTAACCCCTCATAGTGGCAGATGTCGGTAGTGGATCCGGTATAAATGACCATGACTTGCACATATCCGGTCAGCACATCACACAAGATGAAAAACTTCCCTCCAAATCGGTTACCCCTTCAGTCGAATCACTTCGACGTTACATTGGGATCTCGCTTGAGAGACCGATCACCTCTGAGCCTTATTAAAAAGGCCAATTGAAAATTGGCGAGTGGACGTGCGCGCCGGCCACGCCCCCGTACATACGGGTATATAAGATGGCTGCGCGCACCACTCAGTCAGACTTTTGCTTTCAGAGCCGATGTGTCGAGCCTCTAAACAGCCGAGAAGAGTTCTTCAGAGTTCATGCTCCCTCCTGCTGCTGCGCTGCCATAACTAAAAGAGTGTTTCACAGAAAGAGCATTGTTTGGCAGCCGTCAGCGCGGTCCCGCGGGCGGCCGTTTTCACGGCCATATAAAGCCTTTTTGCATTCCAGCGAGCAGCCCCGGCGAGTGCATTGCCCCGCAGCCCCTCCCTGGGCAAACCGGGATCACAAAAGAGCAATTTCTAGCGGCCGTTTTAGACGTCCTTTTCAGGATGTCTTTTCGGCCGTGCGTTTCTGGATGTGGTAGTTTCCTCTCCTCAGCGAACGGATATGAGCGCTGCCTCACGTGTTTAGGCTTTGAGCACGCTGGGGTGGTGCTCATGAATGGTCCATGCGGTGAAAGCATGACCATGACCACGCTGAAGTCCTGCCGCTCGTTCGCGAGCTGGCTCCCCCCGCCTCCCTCCCGTGGTCAGCCGTTGAGCCGCCTATGCTCTTCGGCCACCGCGGTGGGGCGCGGGGGGGGACATTCAATTTACGATAGACAGCGTTCCGCCCGGCTCAAAAAGCCCTGCGGACCTCTCTATCTCAGCACGGTCCCGTTGAGTTTCCGCAGCAGACGCTTCCCCGCCTGGCGGGCTGAGCGTCTCCTTCGGTGCTCCTGCAGAGGATGAGATGTCTGTCACAGCATCAGAGGGAGAGTCAGACGGTGACACATCTCTTCCCGCAGCGGGGCGCCCACCCGTGGTCGCTGACCCCCGGAGGTTGATGTCGAACTGTCGGCTATGCTTTTCCGGGCAGCCGGGGGGGATCGGTTTGAGGGTTCCTCAGGGGCCTCCGGCCGATCCTTCTAGGCTGGACGACTGGTTCCTGGGGGGGCACCGGCGGCAGCGCCGCGCTCCCCCCCGGTCCCGTTCTGACCGGATGTGCATGAGGAGCTGACAAAATCGATGGCGCCCTATTAACTTGAAGCGCACTCCAGCTCCTCTCCCCTCGCCACTCTCCATGGCGGGGCAGCTAAGGGGTACGTGGCGGTCCCCCAGGTCGGGCGCGCCATCGCGGTGCACCTTTGCCCGCGGGCGCGGCCGCCTGGTGGGGCCCTCCGCGTCTCCCTTTTAGGGCATGTGAAATTTCTTCCGCCCTCATCGGCTGGGCCTTTTCTGCGCCCCCCGACACGCTGCCCCGCCCTGCAGGCCATTGCAACACTGCAAAAGTGCCAGGTGCAGGCACCTTAAGGCCTGCACGAGAGTGGTCCTGACCAGGGGGTACTTGAAGAACTCCGCGCCGCCACTGACTTCGCCCTTCGGGCCACTAGGTTGCGGCGTGTCCCCTTGGTCAGGTGATGTCCACCTGCGTGGTCCAGGAACGCCACCTATGGCTGACTCTGGCCCGGATGGCAGAGGCCGACAAAGTTCGCTTTCTCGACTCTCCCATTCCCCAGAGCGGCCTATTCGGCGACACCGTGAAGGGTTTTTGCTCAGCGGCGTCGAACGTATCGCCGGCCCCCAAAAGCCTGCGATCCTCCGCCCATCAGCATACCCCGTCGAGTTGCCAGAGCAGTATGCCTCCCCGTCGTTCGGGCTGGGCGTCTCCTCTGACGCTCCAACGGTCCAGAGGCAGACGGAGGCCGTCCAACATATCCTGCCCCGCCGCGAAGTTACCATTCCGCCGCCTGGGCCCCCGTCACCGCCTGCCCGTCGCCGAGGGCGTCCCCCCGCAGCTCCGTCCCCTGCTGAGCCACACGATCCAGGCTCGCAGCCGACATCGAGCCGCCCGTGGGAGAGGGACGCCGCTCGCCTCTCAGGGTCCTGCGACGGAAGACCCTCGCAGGCGAGCTTCGAAGCGTCCCTGATGCGAGCACCCCCGGAGGTGGAGAGAGCTACTCTGTCGGCACTCCCGCTGGAAGCGGGACTTAGCCAGTCATTTGAAATCACAGAAAGACCCAGCTTTCTCACCTCTGGGGCCCCGGCCCCGAGTTTCCTTCCTGAGCAGCACTTCCACTCCTCGGAACCAGACTCGGGACCGGATGTCGCCAAATCGGGAACCAGGGAAGTAGGTAAGCACTGCTTAGCGCAGTTAGACACTTCTCCAGGACGTTTATCCTTCTGGGTTTTGTCTCCTTCCCTGTCTTTCCCCAGGCTGCCCCACCACGGTCACGCCGGTCAACGTTCCCTTGATACCCCTACACTGGTTGATACGGACGGTATGGCCCGGCTCCAGGCGTCCGCTCAGACTCACAGGTACCCCTTACATTCTTTATTCGGAAACAGGCGTGCCTCTGTTCTGCCTGCGGAGGTCGCGTTCCTACTGGCGAAGGACGCGATCCAGCCTGTCTCTCCGGCCAGGACGAGGTCGGGGTTTGGTAAGAGTCCTGACTTCACGTGTCCAGTTAGAGTGGTGGGTTAACATCCGCCCTGGATGGAGCTCTGTTCCGATCCCTTCTTAGGCTGTCGGCACACATGCTCACGACGACGCACATACAAGTATGTTTCCGTCTCCAGGGCTGTGTTGCAGCCATCTGCCTGAAGGGCACCCGCTGTCGGGTCTCGATCTTTCCCCGGTGCACACCCCTCCAGCGGTCTGCCCCGGGGGTCGAGCGCTCAGCGCGAGGTGCTTCCACTTGGCTAGTCCCTCTCCTTCCTGCCTTCTTTAGGCCATAGGAGCTCCCCTGTCCCCTCTTCGGCAGACAGGTACTCGCGTCTTCAACCGTCTCTTCGACTGGTGCTTACCAGCCCACTCGTGAGTTCCGTTGTGCGAATACAGGGACCTGGTGCCTCGGCACCCCCGCCATCTGGTCCTTCAGGCCAACCGAGGGAATCCCTTTCCTCGGTCGGGAGCCCGACTCGGTCCACAAGACGGCCCGCCTTGCTACCAAGAGCGCGCAGTTGGTGCTGTAGTCTCTGAGCTAATCAGGAACTATTCAGCGGTCCCCTCAAATCAGAGGCTCCTGGGGCACATGTCAGCTCTAGCCGCTTGCCGTTAAGCTGTTTCATGTGAGACCGCTGCAGCACGATCGAGTCCTATGATGGGCATGGCATCTCGGCTCTCTCCGGACTGGCGTTTTCCCGCAGTATTGCCGACAAGTCAGCCCGTGGCTTACCACGGGTTGGGTTGCCATGTACAACAGAGGCTTACAGCTCCTCCCATCTGCTCCCATGGAGTCCAACGTGGCATTCATTTAAAGCAGGGAAACTCAACCGTGCAGCCCCCCGGTTCCCACGGCAGTCCACCCACCTGCAGAATGGCGACTCCACCCCGTGACGCAGCTAGTTGGAGTTATATCGGCAGGCCCAGCCACATCCGCTCGCCCTCCCGATTCCTCCCATTACCAGAGTAACTCTGGCACATAGCTGACCTCCGGGGCCCAAGTACGCCCTTCCCCAGTGAGCCTCCTTGCGCAGACTCTGTGCGAGTCCAGGGAGGACGAGGAGTAAGTCTGGAGGTTGCGCTGCAAGGACGGCCCACCCGGACTTAGGTCTTAGTAACCTTCCCCTCGCGGCAGTCCCTCTCTGTAAGGGCACGGCTTGACACCATAGATCTCTCCGGCCTTCCACAGGCCGTGATACAAACTAACACTCGGTACTGGGCTCCCTTGGCAAAGGCTGGCTCACGCACTGAGATGAGGTCTATCGCTGGCATTCCTCTCGCTGAGAGGCACATAGATACACGATTGCAGTAGTGCTTCCTTTCCTGCAGGAGAGTTGGAGCGCAGGCTGTCCCCTCGACTCTCGGAATATATGCCGCCGCTTAGCCGCATATCACATGCAGTAGATGAAGCGAAATAGGTAAGCACCCACTGGTCGTGAGGTCCCTCAGAGGTGCCAGACCGCGCCTCATACCCTCTTGGAACCCCCCCCAGCCCTTCGGGCCCGCGGGGCGCTTCATTTGAGCCCCTGGCCTCAGTCGAGCTAGAATTCCTGTCATTTAGACAGCGCTCCTGATTGCCCTGGCCTCCATCAAGAGGGTAAGGAGACCTACAAACTTCTCTGTAGGGAAGCTTCCCCGTCGCCTTCTCAGGCCGCGGGGCGCTCCCTTGGAGCCTCGGGCCTCAGTCGAGCGAGAAAAACGCTCCTGACTGCCCTGGCTCCCATTGAATGAGCAAAGGTTCCCCAGAGGTGCTCAGTGGGCCTCAGTTGAGTCCTGTCATTAAGACAGCGCTCCTGACTGCCCCGGCTCCTATTAAGAGGGTTGGAGACCTACAAGCTTTCCTTGCCAGCAAAGTGTGTCAAGAAGTTCGGGCCCGGCGACTCTCACGTTACTACCTGAGACCCCAGCCCGGCTATTGTGCCCAAGGTTCCCCACCACGCTTTTCCGCGGTCAGGTGGTGAACCTGCAAGCTCTTCCCTGGAGGAGGCAGACCCAGCCTTGCGATGTTGTGTCTATGTGAAAATGAATTCGCCTCTTACTTCAGACGCACCTAGCAGCTTATCTGCTTGGGGTTCAGCAGAAAGGGAATGCTGTCCCCAAACTGAGGTGGCTCATTGGGTGGTAGATGCCTCTCCCTCTCTTATCTATATCTGGGAGAGCCATGCCCCTTAGGTGTTCATGCCCACTCCATTAAGAGTGCTGCTTCATCCTATGCGTTGGCTCATGGCGCCTCACTAGCAGATATCTATAGAGCTGCGGGCTGGGCGACACCTAATACCTTCGCTAGGTTCTTCAACCTCCGCGCAGAGGCCGTTCCTCCCGTGTCTTAACATAAGACTGCAGGCGAGCGGGGGGACGGCTGGTGTCGGCTTGCTGCGCCATTCCCACGTGGATCCGCATCTCCCAGAATGTTCCCTCCGGCGAACCTGGGTCCTCCATGCCCCGCAGTCAGGGCTAGATGCGGAGTAGTCCTTGGCTGTGATCCTGCCTGGGTCTCCTTTGCCCCGCAGGTTGTGGCTATACTTTTCAATATTTTCCAGCGGAGGAGACCGCTGTTTCCCTCGTGTATCCCTAAGAAATCTTATGGATATATTGAATTATTCTCATTTCCACATGCACAAATTGCATGTGCTCCGCCCCCCCAACCCATGCTTCAGTACATCTGGCATCCCTGCAGGCCCCCTTATAAAAAGGGGGCCTCGGGACGTTGGGAAGATTACGTTCAATGACCGCTTGCGGACACGTCTGGGAAGACCTGCCGGCACGTGGCGTTGTGCGTAACGCGGCGTCAGGGTCGTGGCCTTTTCCATGGGTCTAGTTCCCAATGTAACGTCGAAGTGATTCGACTGAAGGGGTAACGTCTAGGTTACGAAGGTAACCCTCGTTCCCCGAAGGAGGGAACGGAGACGTTACATTCCCCTGCCACGCCCCTGGCGTCGCGCTGACGCTGGGCTCTCCCGGCTCTTCAGCAAAAGCCTGACTGAGTGGTGCGCGCAGCCATCTTATATACCCGTATGTACGGGGGCATGGCCGGCGCGCACGTCCACTCGCCAATTTTCAATTGGCCTTTTTAATAAGGCTCAGAGGTGATCGGTCTCTCAAGCGAGATCCCAATGTAACGTCTCCGTTCCCTCCTTCGGGGAACGAGGGTTACCTTCGTAACCTAGACGTTTCTTTTCGTAGGGATGTACTGACGGAAGGCCAGCCTACCTTTCCATTTCATCAGTGATTCGTCCCCGCAGAGATCTTTATATGGGACAAAAACATTACGAAAGGAGGAAGTAACTGCAGTATATATGCGTTTTATTTTGTGCAGTGGATCCTGCTGACTAGCTGTTGCACTGTTGGAGAAATGCAGACAATGTAGGAGCAGGAGGAAGCGGTCCTGTGAAAACAGCGTTCCGAAGAAAGGGGTCTGCAGTAACGGGTCGGTGCTCCAGTAATGCCGGAGAGATGGCTTTCTGATAACTCCCATCAGAAGAACCGCAACCAGGAAAATGCACATTTCTTTGATGGAAGTTGACACCCACCTTGCCATCTTTCCCAACACCCCTGGTGCCACCTTCTCCTGGAGTTCTGAAGCAGACCGATTCGTAAAAAACAGCTTGAAGCACTGGACCTCAGTAGCAGATGCAGGAGGGGTTTGCAATCCAGACCTCGAGCTGTCAAAGGTGACACCTGGTCCAGGAGGGGTAAAGTTGCTGGTAACTGTCCAGGTAGAGCTTACCTGGTCTGCTAAATTGGATGTCTCTCCCTGGGTACCAGTTGTGGCATCATCACCCCTTTCGAGGGTCTGGAGATTGGGTGGAAGCTTATCATCAGAATCACTCTCACTTTTCTCGTTGTCAAAATGTACCTCTTCATCAGAATAAAAAAATATTTCTCTGATCTCCTCATCTGTCAGTTTTTTTCTTAAAATTTTTTGCACAAATTTTGAGGTTCTGATGTTTTAGATAAAATATTTTCCTCAGGCTACGGCACTGTCAGTGTGTTTTTCAGTGCAATATATGGGATCTGTGGGATTTGCAATGGCTCAATTCATCCACTTCTCCCAAAATACATGAAAATGAGAGGCTGGTGAACTGGGAGAAAAATAGAATAAACTTTATAGTTACCAACACAATGTGTGTCTGATATAAATAAAACAATTTATAATTGAAAGTAATTGAACAGATTGTTATTGCCGTTTCCATAGACCGTGTGTATTTTATGAACTATAAATGTATTGTTTTGCTACTACTGGATCAGCTCAAGTCAATACGCGAAAGCAGATTTAAATTCAGCAGCTGATGACGTCACACACTGTGTGCACAGTTGATCTGGCTAGAACTGCTCATTATAGGACTGTAAGCCCACAACATGTTCCGTGTCAGCTTCAATATGTGGCAGGCATCCATCATTACAAACACCTTCTCACCAGTCATTAGATGAGTAAAGAAGGTCTCGTGCGGGTTTGCCATGTACCATGTATTTGTGATTTGCGTGTGTGTTCGTTTAGACTGGTTATGTTAGTCCATCAGAGAAATGGATGATAGGAACTAGGAACGTTTCTGAGGTTCTGCACAGGATGTCACTTGATTGTCTCAGACTGCATCTCTGTCGAGTTTGTTTTCACAAGGCGCCCTATTGATCGTACATGTGGGATGTTCCTCCCTGTGAGAACTATGATAATTTTCCAGACTTCCATGCAGAATTTAATGCAGTTCTGGAGAGCAACATCTGGATAATGGACATAGTTTAACATGTAGTTATCAAAACCCTCATTTTTATTTCTGGTGGCTTTGTTTGGTTTTGTAAATGCTGGCAATCTTAGCTTGACGACAATTGGTCAAGCAAATGTTCAGGAAAAAAAGGTTAAATGTTTTAATTATGCAGTGAATTGTTAAAACTTCTGATTTTAATATCCAGGCTAATAAGAGCATCCACATTGAACTCTGCTGTCCAACTTTATACACTGTGATGCATATATTTGTATGCCAAGGTTTTATAGTTAATTTCAGTGCATACTTCTTTTAGTAATATGTTGTTATTAAATTCCAGGACGTTCTTGTAAGTTAAAACTGGAGTTCTGTGCCAATTTGACATCTTAAAAAATTACAAGATGTTTTCATGTTCCTCACTGCTGTTTATTGGTCATTTTGTTAAAAGTTTTACTAAATAAACATTTCAAAAACATGACATGCAATTGTGAATATACCAATACAAAATAATGTCATAAATTAGACATAATGCTGTTAATTCTGCATCAAATGAAAAAACAAAACAAAACAACAACAACAACCATGCAATGCATATAGACAGTTTGTATACATTTTAATGGTTTTGTATTAATGAGTTGCTGTTGATATTGTAAAGTCACAATCATCTACAGAATACAAATAAGAGTAATAACATGAATGTGTACCGCTCAAGTCTCATCATTGATTACTAGATGACCATCAAATATGTTTTTGTATTTCTGCTCTTAATAATATGTAAAGATCAACTGCACTGAATGGATCTGTAGGAGCGTCACACCCTTTTTCCTCCATTAACATACAGCAGAGTTCAAAAACTGTCTCATCACAAGGGAACTGGCCCTTGGGGGTGCACTCTTCATGACACAAGGCTGCTGCATCCATGTCAACTGGTTTTTTTTTAATCTGTCTTCAGCGTTGCACATTTCTGGAAGAGAGTACATAACTAGTGGACGTCCTGATGCTCCATCATTTCCAGGCTGTGGTCGGATTTTGTGGGAATTCCATGTGATTACAACCTCATCAAGTTCGACCTAGAATAGAAAAAGAAAGAAAAAATTAATATACATCAGTGTTTAAATAGTGTCAAAGAATTCACTAAGCAAACAAGAATTAAATATCTAGCCGATGAAATTAATATTTTCAAACATGTTTTTAGTGATTTTTACCTTTTGTGGGCATTTTTTTAACCTTTATAAAGCCATTCTTTTTTTCTGAAAGTGTGCATTATCTTTTGTGTCAAATTCTTACATTTAATCAATAAATTCACTTATTTAGATGTATTTACCCACTGTTTAATGCAGGACATGAATGCATTTAACCAACAGTTACAAATTCATGAATAATGTTTGATATTTTAATCCTAAAATGTTGAATGCTGATATATTTGTAATTATTTAAAAAAATAAAAAATGGTGTCAGTAAGTCACTGTTAATAAGCGAGTCATTCCGATTGAACTGAATCATTTAAACAGTTGATTCATTCAGGAACGAAACACGTTGTTTAGAGACGCAAAACAGCACTGTGCCTGTATTTGGAATGATTTTTTTTGGCGAAATAGAGCAAAAACAAGCAATATGGTGTCTAAAAATCTTAATATTAACTAATATTATTGACTAGTTTACTGAACTATTGTATACAATCAATATCACGTTGTGTGATATTGATTAACTATATGAAATGCCCCATATCCTGAATTTTATTAGACTGAATGATGCAGTGAAAGAACACACTCTAAATGAGCACAGTCAGTCTAGCTAGTGTTTAATAAAGTTAGTTTATATTTGATATTTGCTGCATATTCTAGGCTGCTTTGGGGACGTCTGCAAATTTACCTCAGTACAAAATGAAATCCAATAATTATTTCCAATTAATGTTTACAGGGCTATAGTAAAATCCACTTCATTTCAAAACCGCCAATGTGTATTGTAGCAGTAAATTTAAACTGGACAGTTTTGTAAATAACTGATTTAACAATTAGTTATTTTAATTGTATAACTAAAAAATATACCCGACGTTCAGTCGTGGTCGTGATAAATGGGAAGCATTGTGCACCATCTGCAAAGCCGGCACTTATGTGTCTGTTGAGAAATATATTTTTTAACAGTGGGCTATTGTCAGGATTTAGTCTTGTCTGTTCTGTTTTCCCAATGTTTTCCCCCCCATGTTTCACATGTAAATGGTTTAGTCCTTGTTCTCCCCCTTTGGGTTTAGTCTTAGTTGGTTTAGTCTTGCCCATATTTGTATTTCCCCCTCGTTATCCTCGTTATCTTGTTTGTTACCACACCCTGTCTTCTGTGTATTTAAGTCTGTCAGTTCACACCCCAGTGTCCGTCAATAACGTTACATGTTCTTTGTTCAAGCTCCTGGTTTTTGTTTATATGTTACTTAATAAATGTTACTTGATGTTTTCTTAATAAATATCAGTGTTTATTTTACTCCGGTTCATGCTCCTTCATCTCCACTCCTCAAACTGTGACAGCTATCTCTTTCTTCTTATTTAAGCACTTTATGTATTATTTATGTTTGCATTAGGCCTGTATAAAGAAAAGATGCCTAGTCCATCCTGGGGGGGGGGGTGTCCTCTTTTTGGATTCTCAGAATACGGTCACCCTACTGTTGTGAGTTACTTCTTTACTTGTGATAAGACGCATGATGGGAAGGTCCTGAAACACTTTTTTCCCTTTTCTTCCTTTTAGACTGAAGTTGGTGTAGCTCCCCCCAGTAATTTCACGAGCACAAGGATTCTCTGATGACTGACGATTTATTGACTGGTTCACCATAACCAACCAACTCAAGATGCCGTGAGAACTGAATACACACAAATAAAGTAAAAACAAATAATATAAAGAACATAATAAATACATGAAATAAATGGCTTTGTAAATCCTTTAGACAGAATTGTTAACTTTAACAATTTAACTAGTCTTTATACAGACATTGTTCTTTTCCACACAGCAACACAATCCACATCAATCACATATGATACAAACGGAAACTTACTTCATTGGCTGCTTATTACCAAAAGGAGATATTATTCTTGCATCTGAAATTGTTCTTGACTCCAGATGAATACACTATAAGCTTCAGAACATGAACACTTTTTAACTTGCCATGAGCTGCAGACATCTGTCTTCCTCATTCACTTTTTACTTTTCATAATAAAAGTCCCCACTCAAACAGCTCTTAACAAAGCAGTTTCAAATGAAAAGTCTTTAACAAAATATTGAAAATAAGTAAATAAGAAAGAAATATAGCTGACATCTCTGTCAGTTACACTCCCACCAAAGCACTTTCTTGTGCTTTTCCTAACTTACTGACATTAACTCTTAAGAATATCACAGACTAACCCAAGGAATGGTAGACACAGGGTAGGCTCTTATTCTGCTTCAATTAGGGTGACAATTTTCTGAATGGGCCTTTCAAGGTAAGTTGGTTTAGTAACACGTTTGCCCCTTCTATCCAATGTTGAATCACTGATCAGTAACTTCACTGTTCTGACACAGCCATCTGTGCCAGTGTGGACTCCTGTCACCTTCGCTAACTTCCACTGACTGTGTGGAGCTGTGTCCTCTTTCAAAATGACAATGTCATTGACCTTTGCATTTCTGCGACGTTTGTGCAATTTCTGCCTTTGTTGAAGGTTCAGAAGATATTCTTTTCTCCAACGTGACCAGAACACATTAGCTAGAAATTGCACTTTGCGCCATCTCTTGCGAAGGTAAACGTCTTCGTTTACGAACTCTCCGGGTGGTGGTAAAATTACTGAAGACTTCATTGTCAATATGTGGTTAGGCGTAAGAGGTTGTGGACCAGATGGATCATTTAGATGCTCTGTTGTTAATGGTCGGCTATTTATAATAGCCATGACCTCATAGAGAAACGTTCTTAGGGAGGTACTATCAAGTCTTTGAGCTGACCGATCCAGAATCGAAGTCAAGACACTTCTTATTGTCCGAATTTGCCTCTCCCAAATGCCACCTGTGTGACTGGCTGATGGGGTATTCATGATGAACTCGCAGCCATACTCCTTTAGGCATTCTGGATTCATTTCCTTTAGTGCTTCAGCAAATTCTCGTCTTGCACCAACAAAATTAGTGCCTTGGTCTGATCTAAGTTGGCGCACCGGTCCACGTATGGCAATGAAAGCACGTAACGCATTAATAAATGCGTCAGTGGATAAATCGTCCAACATTTCTACATGCACTGCTCTTGAGCACATACAAGTAAATAGAAGCCCATAACGCTTCAGCTCTTTCCTTCCTTCCTTGATGTAGAAAGGACCAAAGCAGTCCATCCCGCAGTACGTAAAAGGAGGAGTTGTCTCCATGCGTTCCTGCGGGAGATCCGCCATCCTCTGCTCTTCAGTGGGCCTTCTAAATTTCCTGCATTTAATGCACTTGTAGATATGTGAGGAAACTGCCTTGTTACATCCCAAGATCCATATACCATTTGAACGCAATTCATTCAAAGTCATCCCTCTCCCTTGGTGATGCACCCTTTCATGATAATATTTGATGAGTAATGTGGAAATCTGACTGTCCTTTGGTAGAATTGCAGGATGTTTTACATACGAATGTAATGCAGCATGTGTCAGTCGACCTCCCACCCTAAGGATGCCATGCTCATCTAGGAAGGGATTTAGCTGATGCAAATTACTGTTGGATTTAATCTCCTTCTGATGTTTGAGACTCTGTATCACATCACAAAAGGCTGATTGTTGAACCATTTTGATAATGGTAAATTCTGCCTCTCTTCTTTCTTCAATGCACAAAGCTTCATTGACTCTTGGAACGAGACCTTTGACTTCTTTGGCACGTCTCTTAAGTCTCGCAATAGCTTTCACCACTCTTGTCCAATCAGAAAACTTGTTGAGTCGATCAAGCAATGATCTTCCTTCAGTTGTTTGGGTATTATGAACTTGTGCTTTTCGAAGCTCTGGGTCATCAACTTCGAGATCTCCCACTTTAACATCTTTGGGCAGTTCATTTTTCCACAGAAACTGTGGTCCTGTAAACCAATTGGATGACATGAGCTTTTCTGCTGTAAGGCCTCTTGATGCAGAATCAGCCGGGTTTTCTTCAGAGGTCACATATCTCCATTGCTTAGCGTCCGTACTTTGTTTAATCCGCTGAATACGATTGGCCACAAAGACGTGAAATCTTTTGGCATCATTATTAATGTACCCAAGGACAACCTTTGAGTCTGTCCAGAAGTACTCCTCTAGGCTGTCTAACTCTAATTCCTTTCTCAGCAAGTCACTTGTTTGTACAGCCACTACAGCTGCTGACAACTCCAGCCTAGGTATGGTGGTAATCTTAGTAGGAGCGACTCTGGCTTTGCCCATAACTAAGGAACAGTGAACCTTTCCTGATGTGTCGATGGCTCTGAGGTACGTGCATTCTCCATAACCTGAAGCACTAGCGTCAGAGAAATGATGAAGCTCATGACACTGAACATCCTTGATAGTTGATGGCAGATAGCATCTCTGAATTTTGACATCTGCCAAGTTTCGTAGACCTGAAATCCAACGTTCCCACTGTGGTAGCAAATCATCCCTTAGTGGTTCGTCCCAATCAACTTTGTCTTGGCACATCTTCTGCAATATTTGCTTACCAACTAGGATGAAGGGCGCTGCAAAGCCAAGTGGGTCATACACAGAAGCCACTGTGGACAGGACTCCTCTTCTTGTAGGTGATTGCTCCTTAACAGATACTCGGAACTGAAAACTGTCGGATGTCACACACCAATTCACACCGAGTGCCCTCTCAATGTGAAGCTCACCCAATGCTAAGTCTTGAACCATAGCACTCTCAGCACATTCTTGCTGGGGGATTGATGCTATCACTTCTTGGCTGTTCGACACAAATTTGTGCAAACGAAGTCTCCCTGTGCTGCAGAGTTCTCTTGCTTCGTTAATTAGCTGGACAGCTTCATCCACTGATGAGACACTTGTCAGCCCATCATCGACATAGAAATTTCTTTCTATGAATCGAACTGAGGTCTCACTGAAATTTCCTCGCCCCTGAGCAGCAAGGTGTTTGAGTCCGTAGTTTGCACATCTGGGTGATGAGGATGCACCAAACAAATGTACCCTCATTCTATAGACCTGTGGCTGGGACTCTAGATCTCCTTGCTCCCACCAAAGGAATCTTAAATAGTCTTGGTCTTCGGGTTTTACATTAAATTGATGAAACATGCGCTCAATATCGCACATGAGTGCTACTGGACCCTTGCGAAAACGACAGAGTACACCTACAAGGGTGTTTGTCAACTCTGGACCAATCAACAGATGCTCATTGAGAGATGTACCATGGAACTTTGCTGAGCAGTCAAAGACTACTCGGATTTTCCCAGGCTTTTGAGGATGATAAACCCCGTGGTGGGGAATATACCAAGCAGGGTGCTTATCGATTTCTTCGTCTGGTACCCTTTCCGCATCACCTCGAGCGATTGTCTCATCCATAAAGGCTACATAGTCCTTATAGTATTTCTCATCTCTTTTTAGCCTTTTCTCTAGGCATCTGAGACGGTGGATAGCACATTCCTTATTGTTGGGCAGCTTTGGTCTATCTTCCTTGAAAGGCAACGGCATTTCATAATGACCATTTTCCTTAAGTCTGATGCCTGTTTTCAATTTTGACAGAAAACGGAGGTCTTCTTGAGAAACATAATTATGCTCTGATGCTTTCTCATTGAAGTCAGACTCAAGCGCTTTGATGACACTTGGTGGGGTGACTATTTCTTTGAACTGTGTTCTGCAAATATACTTCACTTCATTCGTGAGATTTATAGATGATGGCAGACTTGGCATCACTTGTTTCACTATGATGCGATGACTCACTCCAATGGCATCACCATAGTCTACGCAGGACTTACCACCACCAACAATGCTCCAGCCTAGATCTGTCCTTTGAGCAAATGGCTGATTTTCTTTGCCAGATACAATTTCTCTAGGAAGGAGAGCTTGGGGACAATTATAGCCGATTAGAAGGCCAATATCACAAACTTGTTGAGGGACAATTTTCTCCGCTATGTGCATTAGATGTGGCCATGCTCTTGCAGTTTTGGGTGTAGGAATGTGAGTTCTATTCGCAGGAATGAACTCTCTTGAGTAAGTTACTGGTAAGGAGATTTTCTTGTCTGAATAAAATCCTCTCACTTGTAAACCAGTTAACTTCTGACATGAAACAACTGTACTTTTGGACACCATCGTTGAAAGTTTCAGTTTCACAGATTCCTTTGTTGTGTCAAGAGCTTGAGCTATCTCTTCAAGGATGAAGGTAGTGTCGCTCTGAGTATCAAGAAGTGCATAAACAAGAACTTCATGGTTTGGTTCATTTGTAGTTGAGACCCATACTGGAACAATTGTAGAGGTATGAGTATTGTTCACATCCTGTACCACTCGATTGGATGTTGCATCACCTGTTGTCTCTTTCTTCTGTGTGAGTTCTTGCTTTCTTTCCTTCAACGTCTCTTTTGGTTGTTCTGATTTTGCAAACTTCTTTGCTTCTTTGGGGCGGTCTTCATGTAGACAAGTTGGGTGTCTCTTCTGACATGTCTCACATACACTTCTGTCTTCACAGTTCTTTGAGTGATGGCCAGGCTTCAAACAGCCAAAACATAATTTATTCATTTGAACAAACTTGATCCGTTCAGTTGTATTCTTCTCTATAAACTTCCAACATTTGTGAATCGCATGTCCTGGTTTCTCACAGAAAGCACCTTTTGCAACATCTGCTTTCTCACTAGACTGAACTGTTAACACCTTCGCTCTGGTGCCTTGATTTCTTATTAACTTTCCTTTTCCAACATCAGAACACTTCAGAGCATGAAGAGACGTCACTGGATTGCAAGCGATTTTAGCTTCTCTTGCAAGAAACTCCACAAACTGACTGAAGGTAGGAAACATCTTAGTTTCTTCTTCAATTACTATTACCTGACGATTCCAACTTGAGGCTAACCAATCAGGAAGTTTGGAAAGGATCTTCTGATTTTCGTTACAGTCATTAAGGACTTGAAGACCTTTAATCTGTGCCATCGCTGCTTCACAGCCTCTGAGGAAGTCAGTAAATTCCCTCAACTCAACGCTGTCCTTAGGACCTATCTTGGGCCATGAGTCAAGCTTGTCTCTAAAGGCTTTGGCAATAATGAACGGATTTCCATACCTTTCTTCCAGAACAGCCCATGCTGCATGATAAGCTGACTCTGTGCCCAATAGGAAGTAACTTTCGATGGCTTTCTTAGCTGGTCCTTCAACATACTTTCGTAAGTAGTAAATCTTCTCACTTACTGGTATATTCTTTCTGTCAATCAAAGTTTGAAAAGAGATTTTCCAGTCACTAAATCTGAGCGGATCTCCATAGAATGTTGCAGGTTCTGGTATAGGAAGACGACTTGAACTGATTGATTCTGCTAACATCCTAACAAGGTCTGCAGTGCTATCTTCTTGATGTGATTTTGTCACATTTTTGTGTGGAGGTGTGTGCTGGAACAAGGAGGTGCTTGATTTAGGCATGTGCTTCTTCTGGACAGGTGCACAGTCATGGAGTAACTCTCTGGTTTCATCCTTTGAGTCTTCTGTCTGCTCATAAACTTGCATACGTGCTTTTGCAGCGTTTAACTTCTTGAGTGTCTCCAAGCGCTCTAGCTCTCTGCGCTTGTCTTCCAATGCCTTTCGTCTGGCAGCATTTTCGGCTTCAAACTTTACACGCAGCGTAGCTGCTTCTTCTTCTCTTTCTAGTCGACGCTTATAAGCTTCTGCTTCTTGTTCTGCCATTCTCTTTTTATCTTCAGCCTCAAGTCTTTGGAATTCCTCCATTTCATGTTCTTGTTGTTGTATTATTTCTAGTGTTGCTTCAGTTGCAGCAATTTCTGCAGCAGCTTCTTGTTTCTTAACGGAGGACAAACTTGAACCTCTGGAGCTGACGCTTGAGTTGTTTAAAGACTGAGAAGATGACCTGGTATGACCATAACTTGATTTGGAGGCTATGGATGAAAACACTGAGCCTGTATCAGTACAGCATCCCTCTTGTATAAAAGGATCATGACCCTCTACTCCCTCACCTAAACGACTCCATGCAGACTCAACTATCATCTTAGTGACGGCACCACACGTATCTATTCTGCGACGAGTATCACTGTCTGGACTCACATTTTGTCGCAACTCTTCATAAGCAGCATTCAAATCCTTTGAAGCAGAACTTATTGTGCCTATAAGAGCTTGGAGCATGTCATTAGAAAGACGACCCATCAGTTTTTGTCTAGCATCTCTAGCCAGAGCTTTCCACTTCTCATAAGAGCATTGAAAATGATTCTTCATTTTAGCCAGCTTTTCTTCATTCAATTCTTTACCCTTCTTGGTAAATTTGCGTGTTCTTTGACTTTTTCGTAGCTTTGGATCTGTTGTATTATCAACAGCTATTGATTCATGTGTCTCTACACATTCCTCGAATTTTAGTTGCTGCTGTGATTGCATAATATCTGATAAATTTTCTTTGCTACCTTTAGCAGACTGACCACCTTTTGCCATTTTTTTGTATCTCTTTGTAGCACTATCTATTTTAAATGTGCATACAACATAAATTGTACTGAAAATTGATATTCTCAATTTCAATCAACAATTATCTTATTATTTGAACCTAATACCTGCACCAAGTTGACTTAAAGCTTAAACAAGTAAGCACATAACACCAGCACTTCTTTAAATATTGTACTGAACACTTAAAGAGTCTTTTTTAAGCAAATATCAAGAATAAGTCCACTTTAAGCACCTTGACTTGAACTTGTGTGCTTTCTTTTCTTGTTGGTCTTAACTTGAAAATGCCTTTGTATATGCTGTATATGCCTCTTGCTTCTTAGTTACCGGTGTAAGCAGTCCTTCATCTTGCAGAAGCCAGAGTGTGATGAACTTGAAGTTAACTTTATGCTTTTCAGACTGCTGCCTGGGCCTTCCGTGGTCCTACTCGTGAAGAGCAGATGAATTCTCACTGTAGCTCCCCCCAGTAATTTCACGAGCACAAGGATTCTCTGATGACTGACGATTTATTGACTGGTTCACCATAACCAACCAACTCAAGATGCCGTGAGAACTGAATACACACAAATAAAGTAAAAACAAATAATATAAAGAACATAATAAATACATGAAATAAATGGCTTTGTAAATCCTTTAGACAGAATTGTTAACTTTAACAATTTAACTAGTCTTTATACAGACATTGTTCTTTTCCACACAGCAACACAATCCACATCAATCACATATGATACAAACGGAAACTTACTTCATTGGCTGCTTATTACCAAAAGGAGATATTATTCTTGCATCTGAAATTGTTCTTGACTCCAGATGAATACACTATAAGCTTCAGAACATGAACACTTTTTAACTTGCCATGAGCTGCAGACATCTGTCTTCCTCATTCACTTTTTACTTTTCATAATAAAAGTCCCCACTCAAACAGCTCTTAACAAAGCAGTTTCAAATGAAAAGTCTTTAACAAAATATTGAAAATAAGTAAATAAGAAAGAAATATAGCTGACATCTCTGTCAGTTACAGTTGGACCACAACATGTTTGTCCCAAATCCCTGCATCATTCGTCAAACTGATTGGCTGACTGTGCCAGAGCAAAGCCTTTCCTCATTGGGTTTTAAACAAAATGCTGACAGCTCTTCTTCTGTGTGCATTTGTTCGACATGGGCCTGGTCTTCATTCACTTGCTGCTGCTGCATGATGATTTCTCTCAATTGACGCAGCTCTCTGATCACTGTCAATTTTTCTATTCAGTGTGAGGTAGTCTGACCATCCTAAACACATTAAAATTCTTTATGTTTGCTCTAACAGGTACAATATAACAAGAAAACACAACAAAATGTAGCATAAAAGTAATTACTTGGCTCTTCATTTGTCCCCTGACATGCTCTTTGATAGGGCAGTGATGATGCTATTAATAAAATACATTTCAGAAAGAGAAGTTAGGCTTTATTGTATCATACCAGTTACCACAGAAAGTACAATGAAAGAGTAAAATGTTAATGTCATGAAATGAGCCACTGGATATTTTACTTTGCAGACTAAGTTAATTATTTATATGCTCATTGTGTCTTGTGGCTATAATTTTAAAAACAATATTTGATTTAATTACAGGCCAAGGTGCATAGCCTATATTAATTTTTTATTGTGCATATTACTAGGGACCAAGCACTGAAGGTTCAATAGTCCTTAACTTACATTTGTTTAAATTTTCCTGTTTTAGTTTGTATGTAATCATTAGCAAATTATATTAAACACATACCTGATGTGCAAGCTGTTGTAGCATTTACGCCTAGTAAGAAATAACATTAAACATTTTGTATGGGTAGCTTTTATAACATTTATTGGTAAGTTTTACCTAAACAGCTTCAAACTAATTTTTCTTGCAGGTTACTTACTGACTTATGGCAATGGCTCATGCTCCTGCCGGTTCTCTACGAAAACAGGAGCTTGAGGTCTGTTTCCAGCCTGACATTGGAAATGAGGATGCTTTGCTGGTAATTTCTTTGTGACTGAATTAAGTAGTTGTATGCTTATTCAATGAACTATTAGTTTGCAATGTTATTAATGTACTTTTAAATTTCTATGATCTTATCTTGTAAAGTTTCCAAGTCTGCTTATCTGGAATTTAGCCATTTTTTGCCTTCTTTGATGGCTCAGATGGGGGCCAGTAGCAGCTCAAAACCTGTTTGTTCATTTAGACAAATACCCAATAACAAACCATCTAAACAGTAAAAAGTCCTTCACAATATTAAACAGTCTGTTTAGGTTGTTTCTTTTTTTTGCAAAACATAAGCAGTTGCAATACTTACATTTCCATTTGCCACAATCCAAGTCCGACACACAATTGCAACTGTCTTCTCTTTTTCAAATTCAACCAGAGCATAGGTGATCATCTGAAAAAATTTAATTTATTAAAAACGTAATTATGTAGCAAATAATATGTAGACAGAATTTTTTTAAATCATACACTTACAGAAATTTGACAAAGTTGCATGATTTCCTGGAATCGTAATTTTTTACAGTCATCCACATTTGCACATTTCATAGATTTGCTCAATGTCCCTGATCTGTGTGTAAAATGTAAAGAAATATAATCTTGTTCTTATCCGCATGTTCAGTCATGATTGCTTGAGATTTGAGCTCTGATTTTAACACTCTTCTTATTGTTGTGTCCCTTGCTTTGCCAACATAGGAACCAATGATGTGAGAATCACAAGGTTCTGTGAAGAGGGGATCTGTCTTGTCGTAGACCCTACACAGTAGTGAGTGTTTTTCCAGACCATCTTCTTCAATGACCTCAAAGAATGGTCAGTGCCAAAGAAATTGTTGGGCCTTGTACACTTGATCTGTGCCTCTTGTGATCTCTTCTGCATGTTTTGCCCTTTCAGAATCCTTCTTGTGACCTGAGCCAGTGGACTTCTTCCAGACTTCACCATTCTCTTCAGTTTTTGGTTGAAGTTTTCAAATGCAAATGCACTGCACTCATCCAGACCCTCAAACTGTTTTGCAACGTCTGCAATATGGAGTGACTGATGGACATTGTAGACAAGGAAACCCTCTCCATACAGTTCTCTGCACTGTAACACAAAGAATTTCAGGAGATCCCTTGCGTACTGCCAGTGTTTCCTTGTGAGACTTGGTTGGACAAGAATGCACATGGCTGTGGAGAAGCACATGAAGTTGTCATACAACTCTTGTTTCAGAAGACCTTTCAGGACAATCGTTCCAGTGTACAACATTAGTTGCCTATACTCAGTTGCTTTCTATCTGTCAACTTCATTCAGTCCCCTGGGGCGCCTGGCAAACACATTTGGAATGCTGTTTCTGAGGTTTTCAATCTTGTTGCTTACAATGGTTATGTGTCCCGCAGATATCCTTGTCTCCTTTGGCCCTCGCATCCATGTCAGTATAAGTTCCCTTCCGGGAACTCGAGCCGCGTCTAGAAACGCTATGAGGAACGCCATTGGCGGGCCGCACTCTGAATCATGTCTTACAACCAATGAAATGACGGGAGTGACGTCACAGGCGCGATGACGTCATCGACCAGGAAGTATAAAGCACGTGCGTTTGACGCCCGCGGCAGCTTTTGTCATTCAGCGAGAGCGCTCTGTGTCTGTCTGTCTGCCATTTCTGCTGTTTTTTGTGCCAGTTTGCACACCTTTTATTTGAGTAGAATGGCTTCAAAACAACCTAAAAAGAGTTTGGTGGCTGTTAAGAGGCATAGAAGGTGTGTTCCTCCCTGCCAACGTTTCATAGTTGGTGGGGATACACACAGTCTATGCGTGGTGTGTTTGGGAGCGGAGCATGCACAGTCAGCCCTCGAAAAGGCTGACTGTCCGCAGTGTGAATGTTTACCGCTGCGGTTGCTTCGTTCCCGGAAAGCCCTCTTCGAGGAGGGGGCTTTCATTAGCGTGCCTCGCGGGTCCGGCCCCGCTTCCGCCGAGGCGGAGCGGCGTCGCCACTCGTGGGGCTCGCAGCTCGACCTGCTGGAGGGTTTGGAGACGGGTGACCCCCTATCTCCTGCCTCACTCAGCGGCGCGAGCGATCTCCTTCTGGATGAGGAAGCCCGCACCGCGGCCTCTTCCCCCCCAGAGGAGATCCCAGAGCTCCACATATCTTCCTCCGAGGAGGTTGATGTGGATATTGAGAGCCTGGAGGAAACACCACAGCCACCCCGTACGCCTCACTACGAGGAGCTCGTGGAGGTGCTGACTAATGCGGTAGCCAAACTAAACATCTCATGGCCCGCTGAACAAACTCATGAGCCGCAGGCAAGCAGACTAGATGATCGCTTCCTGCGGACAAGGTCAGCACCCCCCACACGGAGCCTTCCCTTCTTCCCTGATCTTCATAAAGAAGTTTCTAGATCATGGGGGAAGCCGTACTCTTTCCGTCTCTACCACCCCACTGAGAGCTATGCTAACGTGGGGGGTGCGGGGGAGTACGGTTATAGGGCGATGCCACGGGTCGAACAGACGCTTGCGGGCTATCTGGCACCCGGTTCGGCATCGTCCCTGAAGGCTCCGTCCTTGCCCACCCAGCCACTCAAAAACACCTCTATCATGGTGGGCAAGGCTTATACAGCAGCATGAAAGGCTGGTTCATGTCTTCACACCATGGCCATCCTTCAGGCCTACCAGGCTGATCTGCTGAAGGAGTTTAACGATGGCGAGGAGGTTAATATATCAGAGATGCGGCGCACAGCAGACCTCGCCCTCCGCGCCACCAAGGAGACCGCCCGTGCAGTGGGCAGGTCTATGGCAGCCCTGGTGGCCGCGGAGAGACATCTCTGGTTGTCCCTGTCCGCACTAAAATCCAAGGACAGGGCAACGCTCCTGGACACCCCAATAGAGCCCGGCTCCGGCCTCTTCGGTGCCTCGGTGGACACAGTTGTCGCCAGGCACCAGGAGGCCAGGAAGCAGGCAGCGGCGTTCAGGACATACCTCCCTCGCCGTGTTTACTCCTCTGAGGCTGCTGGACGGGAGCAGCCTCAGCCGTCAACGAGCTCCTCGTACAGAGAGGCACAGAAACAGAGCGTTGCCGCTCGTGCTCCTCCGGTCGGCAGACCTAGAGGACGGGGCCAGCAACGCTCTAAGCCGAGGCCTCTAACAAAAGGCCT
The DNA here is from genome assembly GCF_049309525.1 of Garra rufa. Lineage (NCBI taxonomy): Eukaryota > Metazoa > Chordata > Actinopteri > Cypriniformes > Cyprinidae > Garra > Garra rufa. Next base: position 81,448,017 of record NC_133361.1, read on the forward strand.
GACCTGAGGGTCGTCCTCCAGTCGAAGAGGTCCTCGGCTAAACGGCCCTGACGGTTATGGCCCAGGGCCAATGAGGGCAGCCCCTCTCGAGGGGGTCTATTCGGCGCCACTCAGTGTGGCCACCGAACCCCCTCGCGGCCCTCAGGAGATCTGTCAGCTAACCCTGCCAGCGTTACAGGGCGTGGCAATCTCCCACGAACATCATCTAGCTGTTCCGCCCGGAAACGTAGCGGCCCTAGAGAGTTCGCAACCCCTACGGGGGTCCTTAGAGAAACTAGTTCAGGAGCTCCCTGCCAGTTCGCTGCTTCAGGTCCCCGAGCTAGTTCCTCAAACAAATCCAGAAGCCAGTCTCGAGAGGCTGGTTCCCTTAGTAGATTTTCTGGCAGCGTGGAAACTACTGCCGAATGTCTCCACATGGGTCCTGCAGACTGTAGAAAAGGGTTACTGCATTCAGTTCGGCGCCAAGCCGCCACCCTTCAGCGGGGTATTTCCAACCGTAGTGAACCCCGAGCAGGGTCTGGTAATGGAACAAGAAGTAGAAACTCTTCTAAGGAAGGAGGCCATCGAGGTGGTCCCTCCTCAAGACAGAGAATCCGGGTTCTACAGCCGGTACTTCATAGTTCCCAAGAAGGATGGAGGGCTCCGGCCCATCTTAGATCTCAGGCAATTGAACCGCTCAGTAAAGAGACTGAAGTTCAAGATGCTCACTATCAAGCAGGTAGTGTCACAAATCAGGTCCGAGGACTGGTTTGTCACGATAGATCTAAAAGACGCGTATTTTCACGTCTCCATCCGTCCTCAACACAGGAAGTTCCTCAGGTTCGCTTTCAGGGGCGAAGCTTACCAATACAGGGTACTTCCTTTCGGCCTAGCTCTCTCTCCCCGTACTTTCACAAAGTGTGTGGATGCTGCTCTGGCTCCTCTGCGACTCCAGGGCATCCGCATACTCAACTACATAGACGACTGGCTCATCCTAGCCAGCTCAGAGCAGTTAGCGGTTCAACATCGAGGTGTTGTTCTCGCTCACATGAAAGAATTAGGGTTGAGACTCAACGCCAAGAAAAGTGTACTTTCTCCATTACAGAGGACCACTTACTTAGGCGTGGTGTGGGATTCGACCACGATGCAGGCACGTATGTCTCCTGCTCGGATCGAGTCGATCCTTACTGCAGCAAATGCGGTCAAGCTAGGCCAGTCACTCACTGTCAAACAGTTCCAAGTACTGTTAGGTCTTATGGCAGCCGCATCCAACGTGATACCTTTTGGACTGCTGCACATGAGACCACTACAGTGGTGGCTCAAAACCAGGGGGTTCTCCCCGAGGGGAAACCCATTCCGCAAGATCAAGGTCACGCGGCGCTGCCTACGTGCCTTGGCTATGTGGAAGAAACCCTGGTTCCTCTCTCAGGGTCCAGTTCTGGGAACTCCGTGTCGCCGTGTTACACTAGCGACGGACGCATCCCTCACTGGATGGGGAGCGGTCATGAGTGGCCGCTCAGCCCAAGGCCTGTGGAGCCCTCATCTTCTCTCATGGCACATAAATCGCCTAGAGATGTTAGCTGTGTTCCAGGCCCTGAAGTGTTTCCTTCCAGACCTAAGAAACCGCCACGTGTTGGTCCGTACAGACAGCACTGCGGTAGTGTACTATATAAACCATCAAGGAGGGACCCGCTCACGCCCCTTGTTCAAGCTGGCGTACCTGATCCTCCTGTGGTCCCAAGGAAAGCTTCTCTCCCTGAGAGCAGTCCACATTCCTGGACATCTGAATGTGGGAACAGACGTCCTGTCGAGGCAGGGGCCGAGGCCCGGGGTATGGGTGCTTCACCCATCAGTGGTGAAGCAGATCTGGAGAAAATTTGGCCAGGCTCAGGTGGACCTCTTCGCGACTCGAGAGACATCGCAATGTCCCCTCTGGTACTCTCTAGTTCCTCCAGCTCCTCTCGGACTGGACGCTATGGTACAGACGTGGCCGAGGCTTCGTCTGTACGCCTTTCCCCCCGATCGCTCTGCTCCCAGGAGTTCTGGAAAGAGTGCGCCGGTTCCAAGTACGGCTGCTGCTAATAGCCCCGTATTGGCCGGCCCAAGTATGGTTTCCGAACCTAGTCTCCCTCCTCGACGGCTCTCCATGGGAGATTCCCGTCAGGAAGGACCTCCTGTCTCAGGCTGGGGGCGCAATTTGCCACCCCCACCCAGAGAGGTGGAAGTTATGGGTGTGGCCCCTGAGGGGGCACAACTCATAGAAGCTGGTCTCTCAACCGAGGTTGTTGAGACCCTTCTCCAATCCAGAGCTCCCTCTACGAGGAAACTTTATGGCCTTAAGTGGAACCTGTTTGTTAAATGGTGTTACGAACACCGCTTCGACCCAGACAACTGCCCAGTTGGTACAGTTCTGGAGTTCCTACAAACTCGCCTTTCCGCAGGGCTAGCTCACTCCACCCTGAAGGTGTACGTGGCGGCTATATCGGCCTTCCACGCCCCTCTCGGTGGCCTCTCAGTGGGCAAAAACCCCCTGGTCATTCGTTTCCTCCGCGCTGCACTCAGGTTGAGGCCTCGAGTGCAGCCAAGGGTTCCCACGTGGGACCTGGCTGTCGTGCTAGAAGCTCTATGCAAGCCTCCTTTCGAGCCCATAGAGGAGATATCAGACCGCGTGCTTACCATTAAGACAGCGCTCCTGATAGCCCTTACCTCTCTTAAGAGAGTAGGGGACCTTCAGGCCCTCTCAGTGGCCCCTTCTCACTTAGACTTTGCCCCTGGTATGGCCAAAGCCTTTCTTTACCCAAGAGTTGGGTACGTACCGAAGGTCCCGTCCCTAGCACCTCAGCCTATAACGCTGCAAGCGTTCTATCCTCCTCCGTTCCTGGAGCCAGATCACAGGAAGTTTAATTGCATGTGCCCAGTCAGAGCATTAGATGCTTACGTCCACAGAGCTGCCCTGTGGCGTAAAACAGAACAGCTGTTTGTCTGTTATGGCCCTCCAAAGAAGGGCCACCCAGCTGCTAAAACCACTATCAGTAGATGGATCATTGATGCCATATCTACTGCCTACGAGTCTTCTGGTCTCCCATCACCGATCGGAGTCAAGGCTCACTCTACTCGAGGCCTCTCTGCCTCGAAAGCTCTGACGGCAGGTGTCCCCATCCAGGACATCTGCAATGCTGCGGGTTGGTCTTCGCCCCTGACATTTGTCAGGTTTTATCAAATCGACCTCAGAGCCACTCCAGGCTCCTCCGTACTGGACTCTAGCCAGTAAGCCATTAATATCAGCCATCTCCCTAGCCAGGAGGAGACTTCTCAAGGCGCATTCTTTTAGTTAAAAGAAGAGAAGTCGTTACTCGCCACACCCTCCTCGTGTGCCTGAGGGCCGAGGAGTGGTTTCAGGATCCTTAGTCCCCCCTGTGCTGGTCACTTCCAGACAAGAGACTACTATTCCCCGAGAGCCTGAGGGCCGGGGACCATGTCACCTTCTGTCAGTAGAAATCTAGACAAAGGTTCTTTCTCTCAAGCCCTGGTAGGTCCACCAGGCAGAACTTACTCAGTCCCTCTTGCTCTGGCATATCCCCAGACAAAGGACTAAGACTCCTCGAGTGCCCGAGGGCCGAGGAGTATCTCTCTAGCGCTTACGGTCTTTCAAATTAGGACGTAAGCCGAGTAGAAGGTCTGCTCATATCCTCGTGTGCTCGAGAGCCGAGGATCATACTACCCTCTTGTCCGCGGAATGCTAGACAATGGTCCATTTCCCTCGCGTGCTGGCAAATTTCCCAGACCGGGTGTAATTCGGTCCCTCTGGTTTCTGGCTTTCTCCAGACCACGGACTAAGACTCCTCGTCTGCCTTCAAGTAAGGCCGAGGAGTGCCTCCTGCACTGGTTGGCTACCAGGCAGAGGCCCATACTGTCCTCCCCGTGTGCCCGAGGGCCGGGGATTGCAGTGTCCTGTTGTCCGCATAAAGCTAGACAAAGGCTTATCTTCTCGCGTCCTGGCGGAGTACCAGGCCGAGCCTTGAGTCCCTCTTGCTCTGGCAGAACCCCAGACAAAGGACTACCCTCTCCTCGTGAGCCCGAGGGCCGAGGAGTACCTCTCGTTCTGGCTGGCGACCAGACAGAGGCGGACCACCTGGCTGAGGTCCACTTCTCCCTTTGCAAGCAAAGGTCGAGAACCCTATCCTCGTGAGCCTGAGGGCCGAGGATCCTTTCACCATCTTGTCCGTAGAATACTAGACAATGGTTTATCTTCCTCGTGTTCTGGCATCTACCAGACCGGGTGTAATTCGGTCCCTCTGGTTTCTGGCATTTTCCCAGACCAAGGACTAAGACTCCTCGTCTGGCTTCAAACAAGGCCGAGGAGTGCCTCCTGCACTGGCTGGCTACCAGGCAGAGGCCCATACTGTCCTCCCCGTGTGCCTGAGGGCCGGGGACTGCAGTGTCCTGTTGTCCGCATAAGGCTAGACAAAGGCTTATCTTCTCACGTCCTGGCAGAGCACCAGGCCGAGCCTTGGGTCCCTCTTGTTCTGGCAGAACCCCAGACAAAGGACTACCCTTTCCTCGTGAGCCCGAGGGCCGAGGAATACTCCTGAGGTCGATCTTACTATCCTCGTGGGTCCGAGGACCGAGGATCTCTCCCACTTGTCCGTACAGACAGTGGTCATTTCAGTCCCTCTTGTGCTGGCTGTTCCCAGACAACGGACTAAGACTCTGCGTGTGCCTGAGGGCCGCCGAGTACCTCTCGCTCTGGCTGGCGACCAGACTACCTTTCCTCGTGTGCCCGAGGGCCGAGGACTATAGGGCCTCTTTTGTCCGCGGAAGGCTAGACAAGGGCTCTTTTTCTTCCATCCTGCTCAAAAGACACAGCGCAGGCTTTGGAAATTATGGGGCGTTGGTAGTCTCGTTCCCCATAGCGTTTCTAGACGCGGCTCGAGTTCCCGGAAGGGAACGTCTCGGGTTACGTATGTAACCTAGTTCCCTGAGAGAACGAGACGCTGCGTCTCGAACCATAATTCCCGCACCCTGCGGCGCTCGCTTCATTCCTAAAGAGCTGCCGCGGGCGTCAAACGCACATGCTTTATACTTCCTGGTCGATGACGTCATCGCGCCTGTGACGTCACTCCCGTCATTTCATTGGTTGTAAGACATGATTCAGAGTGCGGCCCGCCAATGGCGTTCCCCATAGCGTTTCTAGACGCGGCGTCTCGTTCCCTCAGGGAACTAGGTTACATTTTTTCATGACTCCAAGACATGCCTGGTGCATATAATCAATAGGGAAGCCAGTAACCATATCAATATTTAGCTGGCAAAGTGGAGTTTCTTGATCTCTGTTGTGGTGCTCTTCCTGCTGCCTTTGTCTGAAAGACATGTCGGTACGCAGCTGTAGATTGTCCACTTGCTGAAACGTCATATGCCCCAACCACTGACCTTTCTGAACACACCTGTCGCATCCATAATAGCCAGAGAAGTTTTTGATAGACTTGATGAAGGCCTTGGCAGGTGCATCACAGATAATGCCACTAATTCGAACTGCGATGTGTCTTCCTTGGTACCACAGACCATCTTTCTCCAATTTCAGAATTTCCTTGACTGTGTCACATAAAAACTCCAAATCACAGGGTTTTGAATTTCCGCATGTGATGGCCACAGGAAATACATCTGTCGGTTTTAGGTTGGTGGTGCAAAGAATTGACCAAAGACAAGTCTTCGAACTTTTAAACAGTGGGAGGCCATCGATATTAAGTTGCAAATCTAAGATATCCATCCTCGCAGTTGTTTCAACAGAGTATTTCTGCATGCGATTTTTTAACATTTTTTCTACTCCAAAGTAGAAATACTCCATGCCTGACTTCTGCTGAATGTTTACAGCTTTTGGGGTGTCAAGCAAAGTTCTTGAGCATGATGGAAGGTCTTTTTTCCATGTTTCTTTAACAATTTCAGAAGACTATCTAGAGCATTATGGACAATTCCATTTTCCATGCTCCAAGATGCAATGCCCTTTGCTATATTTGAATTTGAATCATCCATCTCCAGGGAGTCTTCATCTGAAAATTGTTCAGAAACATCTGAATCTTCAGAGATGTTTTCTGTTTCCAGATTCAGTGTTTTATTTTCATCAGTCTCGATTATTCCATGTTTCTCATTCTTTTCCATGATTTCTAGCATGTTAGTGTCTGCCGTTTCAATTTCTTTGGCTGTGATTAAAGTTTCTGCATTCTCCTTTTTTCTCTGTAGTTTGCTTAGTCTCTTCAAAGAAACCCACTCTCTGTCATACTCTCTCTTCTTACTCTTTCTATCCATTACTTAAATCAGAGAGGGAACAAGATTTTCACTAGATTTTAGCTGATATTCAGTTAGGTCTAGGATTAGTGTCTTTAAATATGTTTTCTGAATAAGCACAAAACATCAAATGGATTGTGAGCCTTTTTACAAAATGGGGGTTAACCTCTACATAATTGACTCTGATTTTTAAATGCACAATGTACTTACTATTATCAAAAGTGAAGAACAAATATACTGCTGGAACTGCAGTAGTCCAAACCACAGAGCTGGAAATTAGAGGGGAAAAAAACAATTAGACTAAGTATACAGCATGCAAGTGTTGAAAAAAACAATTGCATGTTAGAAAAAGGTAATAATGATTATTACTTTGCAACAAAAAAATAAATAAAATTGGACTGAGTGTTTTAAAAAACTTTTGCATGATGAATCAAGGCAATCATATATACATATACATATACATACATATACATATATATATATATAGGGAAGTGGGCCGACCACCGAAGCGAGGGAGACCTCCCCCATATTAGCCGCTATTTTAAATTATAGCGCATTCAAAACCGCAAATAGCCGAAAAGTGTGAAGCGGTGGGATCAGTCACCTGCACAGAGCTGATGAACGCGCGCTGCGATTCTGCCACGATGTACAGTGATAAACAGCGCAAGTTGCTTGATCCGTTCAGATAACACACAGAATTGTGTTATACAGTCATGTGATATGAGAACATTAAAGGTTCTGTAAGTTCTGCTGGGCTGGCTGAAAACAGCCACGACATTGGAAACTGCATGATGAAGTTAAGTGGAAAACACCAATAAATAATTACTGTCAAAACAAAATTGTTACAAATTTCATAGTTTATTTTTAAACTATGAAAAAAAAACCCCACATAACTAATGTTTTCTTGTGACCACCGTCTTACTAATACTTATATTCTAAGCAATAATTTCTTTCTTTTAAATGTTTAGTTGTAATTCGTTTTAATGTTAATTCAATAAGAGCCTGATTAACGAATTAAATATGGGTCTTATAAAGTTCTTAAAGGGACAGTTCACCCAAAAAAAAAATTGTCATCATTTACTCATCATGTAATTTCAATCCTGTATTAACTTTTTTTCTTCTGTGTAATATAAAGGAAGATAATTTGAGAAATTCAAAAATTTTTTGTCTATAGAGTAGAAATCACTAGGGAACCCAAGAAAACGTTCATGTGGAACTTAATGGGCTGGATGGGCTGAATTTGTCCAGGGCCGGATTTTACCCCCAGTCCAGCCCTGGGTACCTGTCTGATGAAGTGATAGACCTAATTGTCAAAACAAAACAAACGAGGAGCTACGCTGCAAAAGCTGTGTGTCGCTAACATGCCGAAATGCAAATTTAGTTTCACAGACGAATTGCAAAAAAAAAAAAGGGGGGGGGGGGGTTTGGTTTAGGGGTCCTCTTTTTTGATTCTCAGAATATGGTCACCCTATATTTAATATTAAAACAACTGTGTGTAGCTTACTTCTTTTTTTCTTGTTTACATTCTTGAATGCAATACTTTTAACTATTGCGTTACACTTAAAAAAAACTAAGTTACTGTTTTGTGTCTTTGCATTTCATACATGTGCTGTAATGTTGCATCTTAAGATATTTTTGTGTTATCTAGTTCTTGCTGTGTTTTTGTTCTGTCCCATAAGGTATTTTTGGACTTGTGGTTTATGAAAGGATTGCCCAAAAAGATTAAAGTGTTTTGATGAAGCACAGATGTGGTTTTCTTTGTACACACAGTATGCTGTATTACGGTAATCCCTTCAATGGATGCAAATATATTAAAAGGAAAAATTGCTGAAGTGGCAAAACAAGTCATCAGAACAAAGGCCAACTTCATGTGCAGAGGCAATCAAATAATGTGATGTGCTGACCTATCCAAATGTTTGCAAGCTTCTCAAAATAGCTTGTACTTTGCCAGTTACCTGGTGTGAATGTGAACGGTCAGCCAGCATTCTCCGGATACTCAACACATTCATGCATAGCAGCATGGCAGACGACCACTTGTGATCCCTGGCCCTCATCCATACATACTATAAGATGGCAGTCAACCTGGATTAAGCTGTGAATATATTCAAATTGTACCCAAGAGGATCGGAGCTGACCAGTGTTCTTATTCCATAAATCCAAATAAAGCAACAAGTGAAGAGGCAATAATAGAAACGAGAGAGCATGATGATGAGAGAAGTTGAATTTGTAGTTTAATAATATTCCAGTAAAATTCCTTAAATGTATTCTGTTGTTCGTGTGGTTTTTAAACTTTTGAACTGCATCAAAAGCGTGTACATTATGATACCAGCAGACAAGCTAATCCAGCACACGTCACCAAAATGCAGTATTTAAACCTCAAAATGAAATACAAAATGAGTATGAAAATACAAAAGGTCCACTTTAAAAAAAAAAAAAAAAAAAAAAAACTGTTAGCATAGAACAGTAGTGATTTATGACTAAGTATTGTGCAAGCCCGTCTTTGGCTGAGTGCCAGTAAAAAGGCAGGAAAGCAGATTTGAATATAGTAGTTAATAATGTCAAGTACATAACTTTCAAATCACACCAGTGTGACTGTATGGTCCAGGGATCAGCCTAGAGGGATGATGACAAGTCTAACTGAATGAGCACATCATTCTGAGACATTACAAAACGGTACAACACTTTAGTAAATCCAGTGTATGGAGTACCGTACCTTTGAGCTTGTTAATGAACCACTGCTCAAGGTATGGCTTGTCAGTTTTTGATTCTATATGGCACTCTGCATCAGTACAGGGTTAACCTGCGTCGCCTAACCATTTTCCATTTCCTCTACCTGCAGAAATTAAGATATAGTACTTTAAAAACACAGAATGGTTTGCAGAACATTTGCAAATATATGCATCTGTAATATGCTGCACTATATATACAGGTATACACAGAATTGGTTCATTCCAGTGGGTTTGATATCAATTGAGTTGAATTTTAAGACCTAAAGTGCAAACACACTCAGACTACTTCAAGAGGTGGTGTCAGTAGTTTGCTTCAGGTTTTTAGTGCAGTTCACTTAAAAAACACTGGGAAAACAAAACATTCATTTTGTCACGATTGAGCCTCCATTATCAGTAACTCTTGCACCACTCATTATGGACTTCATCCCCCACAAGCCACTGCACTCATCACTGCTCACACCTGCAGCTCATTCACACACACACACACACACACACACACACACACACACACACACACACACACACACACACACACACACACACACACACACACACACACACACACTCTCTCTCTCTCTCAGTGCCAACAATAATAACATTCACTAATTCACTGATTTCATTTCAATAAATTTAAAACATGGTATTTAGGAAAAAAACATGGTTTGGGTTAGATTTAATTAACAATAACAATAATGAATACTAAAGAATGCCAGGCAAATATTTAACACAATACTACAAGCAAAAAACTACATTACATCAACATTTAAATCTTGAAGCTTGCTTTCATTGCTTCAGTACGACGGCCAAACCTTTCAGAGAATGGATGTTTTCTGGGGATCATGCTGAGGGTTTGAGGTATCTAAATGTTTTGGATGGAAGTGTGTAAGAAGGGGAAGTGTGTCATCATGAGGGGTATGATGCCTGACATCTTCCAAAAGGTCATTTAATCAAACAGTCAAGGAATCCAGAAATGGCTCATCCTGTAGATGGTAAGTAAGATCTGAAATTTCATGCAGTAAGCTCCCACACTTTTGCCTTTTCTTTGTCTGGAAGAATGCTGCCGCTGGTGTCATCCTGGGGAGGAGGGCTGCTGTCTCGGGGTTTAGTGGAACTCCTTAATCACATGATATCCAAAGAAAATAGGGCGTTACCCCGTTACGTCACTCCTAATTTCTCCCAGCCCCATCCCTGTACCATGCTGAAAACAGCACAAAAGTGCTGAGATTCCTCTGCCAGTCTTCACATGTGCAGGAGGGGATTGTTGTGTGAGAACCAAAACATATTTTGTGATAATCAGCAGTCTGGCTCTTCACAGATTAGGCTCTAATCTATTGGAACACTTGGTCATTTTCTAAAAAAAAGAAAAAAAAGAAAAAAAAAATTACAATTCATATACTTTTTAACCTCAAACACTCATCTAATCTAGCTCTGTGTGAACACTGTGTATTCAGGGCAAGACAGTTAGAGAATATCTAAAAACTCCCATCTCATTTTCTTCTCCAACTTTAAAAATCGCCCTTCATCGCTGTTTTTTTGTGAAGGTGGTTTGATCTTCTTTGGATGTTCACTTTGTAAACACTGGGTCGGTACTACTACAGCGATGTAAGACTGAATGTAACAGTTGATGTAAGCGATGTAACTGTCTTGAACTGAAATACAGTGTTCACACAGAGCTATACAAGATGAGCATTTAGGGTTAAAAAGTATATCAGTTGACATTTTTGTTGTTCAAATTTTATAGAGCCCTTTGAAGCTGCATTTAAACTGCATTTCGAAAATTCAAATCTAGAATTTCACTAAATGGAGAGAAATCCTGAATTGTTTTCCTCAAAAAACTTTCTTTATGACTGAAGAAAGAAAGACATGAACATCTTAGATGACAAGGACGGTGAGTAAATTATCATGAAATTTTTGTTATGGAAGTGAACTTGTCCTTTAAAGGAATAGTTTGTTCAAAAATGAAAACGTGGTTCAACTGTTATTTTATAAAGCTAAAAACAAAAAATATAAACTTTATTCACTGATTTCTTCTCTTCCAGGACAGTCCTCTGCCATTACAGAGTACCACAACAGATGTGCACGATGTTGCTGATGTAGGACAAGCATGTGTCGCACCTTTTTGTACGAGCAGAACAAAGAGCACACATGCATCGTGGAACTCTCCATAATGGTGGAGGACTGTCCTGGGAGAGAAGAACTGGACTATTTTAACAATGTCTTTACAATGTTTCTGGAACTTGAATGTGTCCTGTCTATGCAGGGTCAGAAAGCTCTCAAATTGTATTAAAAATATCTTAATTTACGTTCTAAAGATAAACTAATGTCTTATATGTTTGGAGCGACTGATTTTTTGGAAATTTTTGGGTGAACTATACCTTTAACTTTATTTACAAATTTACATGGCCTTCTTTGACTTACTTTGGATATGTCCTAGGTAGAAAGCCTGTCACAATCACCGTAAGCATTTTGCTGAGACTACAGTTTTTGTAGCCCTCCAAATAAGTCTCATTTTGTCTCTCGACACCATTGTTGATGTAGATGGCCACTCTGAGACTTTCTCCACTGAAGGCACAAACTCTGATTTAGAAAAGACAACAGTGGTAACTATTCATACCTTTTAAAATTTAAATATGCCGTTTCAAAAAGGAACCCATTGATGTAAGATTGTTATTTTTTTGGATCCTGGTTTGGGGTCTGTAAAAGCAAGTTAACTACAGGAAATCTGTGTTCTTAGTGCAACTTCTAGCTAGCTAAGAAAACTCTTTTGGAAATATACTAAATAAAACCTGACTGTTTTAAGGAGAGACATTGCAGGCAAAAACACTGTTTTTTCATGCCCCTGTCAAGTTTTCTGCTTGTTTTCTGAATTATGGTGTGACAAAATGAGATATCCAAAATTCCCTCTTGAAAAACAATGAACTCTAATGTAAAAAAAATAAAATAAAAATTAAACAAGAGTTTTGAAACTGACTGAATCCAGTCTTTAGATTTTTTGTACTAGAAATGTATGCAAATTAGCGCCTATTTCATTAAATAAAACATCATTTGCATATTAAAACAAAATTTTAGAAACATTTTTATTGTCAGAGGTGGGCCGCCTTCTTGAGGAAGATCCACGTTCCCTGGTTCCGGAGGGCATGCATATTATTGGTGACTCCGCATAACCTCATTTGCTTTAGCTAATGAAGCCAGGAGACATAAATGTCTGCACATGAAAGAATTGAAGAACATTTCTGTCACAGCCTGTTGCATTCTGTGTATAACATGTGCCTGGAATCCAGTGACCATGTAGAGGTGGATGAGCAGACAGATGATATAGAGGATGAACCACATCCACCAGAAGGCCACATTCACATAGATGCATGATTTTTTTTAGCTGTTCAATTATTTCTCCAAGGCAGGTTAGAGTTTTTTTTTTCCAAAGTCGGGCCGCACTATAATCTCTAATGCAGCAGTTCTCCTTTCTGAATGTGCCTCAAGAACATCATAGAATGTTGATCTTACTCTCCTTCTTTCTGTAGAGGGGGAAGCAGTAGAGGGACCTGCTTGCTCTTCTTGGAGAGTCTGTTCTTGGGAGCTTGATGCCGGTGCTGCTAAGGGCTGCAGAGCTGTAGTCTGGGATGAGGTAGTGTTGAACAGAGGAGTTGAGCATATTGTGCCAGGTGGTTCACTCCCAACTCCACATTTGCCAAATAAGGCTTCCATTTGCTGTGAGAAAACATTTGATACAATATAAATATGCATGCATGTAAAATATTTGAGATGTAAACCCAGTGATTCTGCGGTAATTGCTTTACATAAAGCATGCCAACCTTGTAATACTCCCAATTTACTTTTTCCTCTCCTGTTGCTCGGCACCGGTCTTTAGCCCTTTAGTAGGTGGCTATCATGTTGCCAAGCTTTTTTTTCTCAATTTTTCATTAGTGATGCTTTTTGTAAAATGCTATTTTATTTTTGTAATCAGAATGAGCTTTATTGCCAGGTATGTTTACACATACTAGGAATTTGTTTTAGTGACAGCAGCTCCACAGTGCAACAGAGTGACAGTGACAAGACAAGACATAGATTATAAAAAAGAACAATATACAAGTACACAAGACAAAGTGCAAAGTGCAAAATAGCAAAAACACAATATACAGAATATGCCATTACTATGTACAGGTATATTAGGTGCAAATTTGGATGTAAGTAGGTATTAATAAATACTGAATAGATTAATAAGGTGTATAATAGTGCTGCAGGTTCCACGTTTACTGACAAGTGTTCATGAGATGGATTGCCTGGGGGAAAAAACTGTTCCGGTGTCTGGTCGTCTTGGTGCTCAGTGCTCTGTAGCGCCGACCAGATGGAAGCAGTTCAAAGAGCGAGTGTGCTGGATGTGAGGGGTCCAGAGTGATTTTGCCAGCCCTTTTGCGCACTCTGGATAAGTAGAGATCTTGAAGGGTAGGAAGGGTTGTACCAATGATTCGCTCAGCAGTCCGGACTATGCGACGTAGTCTTCTGAGATCAGAATTGGTAGCTGAGCTGAACCAGACGGTAATAGAAGCGCAGAGGACGGATTCAATGATGGCAGAGTAGAACTGTTTAAGCAGTTCCTGTGGCAGGTTGAGCTTCCTCAGCTGGCGGAGGAAGTACAGTCTCTGCTGGGCCTTTTTCACAATGGAGTCTATGTGAACATTCCACTTCAGGTCCTGGGAGATGGTATTGCCAAGGAACCTGAATGACTCCACTGTGTTAACAGTGCTGTTCATGATGGTGAGTGGGGGGAGAGCAGGGGGGTTTCTCCTGAAGTCAATGATCATCTCCACAGTCTTGAGCGTGTTCAGCTCCAGGTTGTTATGACTGCACCAGACAGCCAGCTCTTTAACTTCCTGTCTGTAAGCAGACTCATCACCGTCTTGAATGAGGCCGATGAGTGTGGTGTCATCTGCGAACTTCAGGAGCTTGACAGAGGGGTCTTTAGAGGTACAGTCATTCGTATACAGGGAGAAGAGCAGTGGGGAGAGAACACAACCCTGAGGGGCGCCAGTGCTGATAGTCCGGGTGCTGGATGAGAATTTTCCCAGCCTCACTAGCTGCTGTCTGTTCGTCAGGAAGCTGTTGATCCACTGACAGAGAGCGAAGGGCACGGAGAGCTGAGATAGTTTGGGAAGAAGGAGGTTTGGGATGATTGTGTTAAAGGCTGAACTAAAGTCCACAAACAGGATCCTCACATAAGTCCCTGATTTATCCAGATGCTGCAGGATGAAGTGTAAACCCATGTTCACTGCATCATCTACGGACCCGTTTGCTCGATAAGCAAACTGCAGGGGGTCCAGTAAGGGTCCGGTGATGTCCTTCAGATGAGCCAATACCAGTTTTTCAAACGACTTCATGACGACAGATGTTAGCGCCACAGGTCTGTAGTCGTTGAGTCCTGTTATTTTGGGTTTCTTTGGAATTGGAATGATTATTGAACGTTTGAGGCAGTTCGGTACTTCACACATCTCCAGAGACCAATTGAAGATTAGTGAGAAAATGGGTGCCAGCTGATCTGCACAGGTTTTCAAACAGGCTGGTGTCACACCATCAGGGCCTGGTGCCTTCCTTCTTTTGTTCTGTCTGAAGACCTGGCGAACATCTCTTTCACTGAAGTGGATTGTCGGAGTGGGGGAGAGCGGTGTTGTTAGGGCTGTTGTTGGAGGTGTGAATGGAGTTTTTTCAAACCTGCAATAGAACTCGTTCAGGTCGTCTGCCAGTTGTTGATTGTCCACCATGCAGGGGGATGGTGTCTTGTAGTTAGTGATGGCTTTCAGGCTGTCCCACACTGATGAAGAGTCACCGGAAGAGAATTGATTCCTTATCTTTTCGGAATAATTCTTCTTTGCCACTTTGATCTCCTTTTCTAGTGTGTATTTGGCCTGCTTATACAAGACACTGTCCCCTTTCCTGTAAGCATCCTCTTTGGCGTGACGAAGCTGTCTGAGTTTTGCAGTGAACCATGGTTTGTCATTGTTGAAAGTTAAACGAGTCTTGGTAGGAATGCACATATCCTCACAGAAACTGATATATGAAGTAACAGTGTCTGTGAGCTCATCCAGATCGGTAGCAGCAGCTTCGAAAACACTCCAATCAGTACAATCGAAACAGGCTTGTAAAGCCCGCTCTGTTTCGTTGGTCCATCTCTTCACAGACTTTGCTACAGGTTTAGCAGATTTAAGTTTTTGTCTGTAGGTTGGTATAAGATGAACCAGGCAGTGATCAGAGAGTCCCAAAGCTGCACGTGGGACAGAGTGATATGCATTACTTATTGTGGTGTAACAGTGGTCCAATATATTACTGTCTCTGGTTGAACATGTAACATGTTGACTGTATTTTGGCAGTTCACGGGAGAGATTTGCTTTGTTAAAATCCCCAAGAATGATTAAAACAGAGTCCGGGTGTTGTTGTTCCGTCACGGTGATCTGATCAGCGAGTTTCTGCAAAGCCAGGCTCACGTGCGCTTGCGGAGGAATGTAGACGCTCACGAGAATGAACGAGCAAAACTCTCGCGGCGAGTAGAATGGCTTACAGTTAATGAAGAGAGCTTCTAGATCAGAACAGCACATCTTCTTTAATACTGTTACATCTGTACACCACCTTTCGTTGATGTAAAAGCACGTCCCGCCGCCGCGCGATTTCCCCGTTGATTCTGCGTTGCGATCGCCTCTAAACAGCTGGTAGCCCGGCAACTGGATCGCGCTGTCTGGTATCGCGTCATTCAGCCAGGTTTCCGTGAAACACAGAGCGGCAGAGTTTAAGAAATCCTTGTTAGACTGGGAGAGCAGGAAGAGTTCGTCCGTTTTGTTGGGAAGAGAGCGGAGATTTGCCAGATGTATGCTTGGCAACGATGTGCGGAGACCGCGCTGTCTGAGCTTCACGAGCGCGCCGGCTCTTTTTCCCCGTCTGCGCGTCCTGTATCGCTTGATCAGCGCCGCCGCCCCGCCAACTACAACATTAAATAAAACGTCCGAATAATCCAAAACCGGTTGAAAGTTTTGTGGTGCGTTCTGCCGAATGTTCAGCAGTTCATCCCGGGTAAAACTGATTGTGTTTGCAAAGCAAAAGACAGGAAAAACGAACAAAAACACTAAAACAACTGGAGAGCTACGCACAGAGGCTGCCATCCGCGGCGCCATCTTGATGTTGTAAAATACTGTTGTAATACAGATGCAGTTATTTTTGTGTGAGGTCAAGCAGCAGCAGTTGTGGTCCTTTTTGTGAATTCTATTAAAAAAAAACAGTTGATAATTGTGAGAGATAAACTTTGAATAGATATTGAATAGTGCACTTTGAAAATAGTACATACCTTGTTGGGTGTCTTGACATTCCAACTGTTTGGATGGGGATTGAGGATTATGTGTTTGCGGGGCTTGACTGAGATTTGTTTTTCTTCATTCAATGGAACACTCGACATGGGATACTGGACGAAGAGTAATCACTGGAGGGGGACACTTGGACAAAGATGCTGGACAGTGAGTTGTAACTGGAGGGGGACACTGGGTCAAAGAGACTGGACAATGGGTTGTAACTGAGGGGCATCTAGTTAACATGACACAAACAAGTACAAATTTTACACATTGGGCTTTTCCCAAACTATTCTGTCAGACATATCAAGTGAAATCAAATGTAACATGTTGAAATATGAAATATATAGGCAACTTTTCCTCTAAAATGTTGTGCAATATGAAGATGCTGAACACTGAAGTGTTGAGAGCTCCAGTCGTTGTAAAGCATTGCTCTCCAGAGTTCAGCTCCAACCCTACACCTGAACCAGCTAATTAATGGTTACTTTAGAATTATAGTCAGCTGTGTTGGAGCAAAGTTTAAACTGAAGTCTGCAGGACAGTAGATCCCTGTTGTAATCTACAACAGTGTTTATTGCTAGCTTTCTGATTATAACATTCACAATTTGAATAAACATTTTGTATCTTTTTTTATCCTGTTAGGATAAAAAAAACAGACTTTCACTCTCCAAAATGTCAGGAGTGTGAAACACTTAATGATAAACAAAAAGTCACCCTGCCTAATATTCATGCTTTTCAGTGCAAATTAAAATAGTTCATATTTAGCATGGCAGGGGCCACAAATTTAATCCTAAGTGCTGCTTATTGAACTGCAGTTTTTTTTACGATTTTCTGTTCAATGGTCATATTTCATCACTTAGAAGTGCTATGTTTACAAGTTTAGCAATACATGAATTGAACAAGAGACACAGTCCAAACTGTCAAGATAGTAAGCATTAGGCTACACACATTTAGTCAGTTTTTTATTTCCAAGAAGAAAACATGAGTCCTTCTTTTTGGTAGATACAGATGTCCGGTGTGGTGCTGGTGTAATGCCAACTTCGACATTATTCTATCAGTCATCCTCTAAGACAATTGAGAAATAAGGTTATTTGTTTTCTTGACACTTTTCTTTTGTGTGTTTAACTTTTTTATTTTTATTTACTTGAATGTTTGTGACGCTTCAATATTTCATCAGTGTTGTCTTAATTTAAAAAAAGTGTTGACTGTATAATCCACAAAGGTCTGGTCTGATTTTAACACCTCAAGGTCTACCTTCAAACCGAATGTTTTCATGCATTGACTGAGGAGTTTTTTAGGAGCGAATATGAAATTGTGCATTCAACAAATAAATATATCAAAAATATTTACTAAAACAAATGCATTTAAAACAAAGGGAATTGTGAACTATATACATAAAAAAAACTAAATGTATTCATAAAAAAAAAAAAACATGAACTATGAACTATATTTAAAAAAAAAAAAATTCTTCCTGCAGTTCGTCCTGCTCCTCCTTCTCGTCATCAGCGAAATACTGTAGAGATGGACAAAATATATTAAAAGGCAAATACACTACATTAGTTATAGAAGGTCTGTATACATTACATTTTCCTCCTCGTCTTCATCAGGAGGAGCAGGACGAAGCTCTGGTGATGGAGGTGGTGCGGGAGGAAGAGGAGGTAGAGAATTTGGGGGTCCCTCCTTCTCCTCGGATGAGCTGTGCTCTTTATCCTACAAACAAGCAGAACACAACAGCTGTCAAACCCAACATCACTGAATTATCACAGTCTGAAAATATTTGACTTAATTTATATTTATATTTATTAATTATATTTAACTTAATTACAAGTATAAGTTCACTGTCCGGCTGATCATTTCTGTGGTGGCCTGCGAAAATAATAACAAAATTAAAAATTAATCACTATCTTTACATTTTGAAGAATTGTATTTATTTTCTATCAGTACTTACACTACTGCCACCAGTATCCTCCAGCCCACTGTCATCAGGGTTGCTCATTTTTCTGTTTAAAAAAACAAAAAAAAAGGAGTAAATCGCTCATTGTTTGTGCAAGATACCAAAAAAAAAAAAAAAAAAAAAAAATTGACCAAATTAAAACCTATATAAATATGTTTTATATCAAATGAAAACTTATTATTGGTACCATTGATTGAATGGTGCCAAAAACAGACAGGTCAAGAGTTCTAAAGGCCTTGCCTTGGTGCAGTCATTAAGTATTTATAGATTTTCTCATGTAAAATGGGTCTAGGCACATGGCTATAGCTTGTTCACAAATGGAACAGTTAAAGGTCAAATTCAGGTGCTTCCGCGAGGCCTTCAAAACAATGGAAATTTGATGCAAAAATTGCTTGTCGTTCAGGCATTTCTGGGGCTATACTTATGCATTTAATATCAATAGAAAGCTTAAATTCTTTCATTTTAAATGTTATAGCTTGTTTAGAGACCGAGAGGTCAAAGGTCTAATGGAGCAGTTTCCGCCTCTCATCCTTAAAACCGGTCAGTTACTCTCTGGCCAAAGGTCAAAATCATACAAAAATCTGACGGTAGCAAATGGTTTGTCATTTAGGCAATTCTCAAGCTATATTTAAGCCTGTCACATCAATAGTAAGCTTAGATTTAAGGGCCACTTTAGACACTCACGACTGCCGCGTCCCGTGTAAAAGGGCCTTAACGCATCCAAGCGGCCACTTAGAGCTGTCATCTTGTCCTCAATTAACTTCTTTAACTCATCTCCTTGCGAAGCGATTGCAGCAAGTATCGCATTCACATTACACTGTGAAACAGAGTCACTTAAATGGGCGTCCTCCTTCTGCAACGGCTTTTGAAGATTTCATAGACGCCATTTTCAGACACAGAATGAGTCAGCGATACAACGAAAATCGTCCTCGAGGACCTTATTTACCACAACGTATTCAAAACAACTAAAATAGTGTAGCATTCAGAGAGTCATTGGACAGTAGAATGAGCTGATGGTACTTTAGTTGTGGAAAAAATCCAAATTAAAGTGCCAACGGAGAGGAGATCAAAAAAAAGACGACTACTCCATGATCTGCTCGCGTGCGCCCCCGATTTAACCCTTATGCGGTCTTCGGGGTATTTTTTACCCCAAATGACGCTAAAAATAAAAAAAAATGTTCTCTTTGTCCAAGAGACATGAGACTCTGTAAAACTGTAAACACTTTCTAGATCGTTGTTTACTGCAACTCAATATGTAATAGAACTGGTTTTGTTTCAGTACAAAAAGTGCTTAACTTTGTCAAATAGTATTTTTTATTGTAATAATTGTGATTTCATAATATGTAAATATGAACTCAACTGAAAAAACTTGTGAAAAGATATCTTATTGTTGGTAAAATAGCAATTAGTTAATAGTAGTGCTCTGCAGCCATCTAGTGGTAAAAGTTATATTTTTTACTTTTAAAACGGCATTTTCCAAAAAATGGGCAAAAATCTTACACTAAACCATATAAAATTATCCATGTTATCCCTATGAATGAAAGTTTAAAATG